>NC_090728.1:176640368-176835368 GCF_036898095.1 Palaemon carinicauda
CCTTGCTTGCAAGGCCCTTCTCCTCCTGCCTCCTGGTGCACGAGGAATTCCTGGTAGTTCTCACTTGACTGCGCGCGCACGTGTGCGTGCTCTCCCGAACGTATGTATATGCTATGTGCCGACGTACAGTATACGTTTTCTGGTGAGTCATAGCTCCTGAAGAGGGGCAGACGGTTAGAGAGTAGCTGATGGAGTCTGCGGGAGATGAGAGGAGGGATGCTCTCTTTTCTCCTCTCCTGCTCTCTTCCTCTCGCCCACCACCTCTTCTCCTTTTACTCTCACCCGCCTCCTCTTCCCACGCACTCCTCATGGCTCTCCCATACCCACCCCATCTCTCTCTCTCTCTCTCTCTCTCTCTCTCTCTCTCTCTCTCTCTCTCTCTCTCTCTCTCCATTTGTATGTTTATCCTGATATTCATAACACACTGCATTAAAGACACCACGACAGCAAGAAAACGCCATTAAAATATCATTTGATCAAAAGCCATCATTATGCGTTACAATTTAAATGAATGGCACAGCATTATCCTAAATCGCACACTGTGACCTCTATCGGAATTAAACGATCGTTACGGAGGACGCATCTTGGGCTCTTTAGTGTACTTTTGATGGGGTTGTTTGTTGGGATGCGTTTTATCTGAGCACATTTTTATATTGGGATGATCAACCACTTGGAGGAAGTTCTATTTGATACAATTGTAATTCTCTCTCTCTCTCTCTCTCTCTCTCTCTCTCTCTCTCTCTCTCTCTCTCTCTCTCTCTCTCTCTCTCAATAAGCTATTGGTTTATCCATAACTGTGTAGCTAGATGCATTTTGACAGGCAGTAATAACAATATCTCGAGATTCCTTTTGTTTATATTTAAAGTTTTTTTTCTTTAGTAATTTATATATCCTGCTAAATATTGAATATGTCACCTTCACAAACATTAGAAAACAGGAAATTGACATGCCATAATATATATATATATATATATATATATATATATATATATATATATATATATTATATATATATATATATATATATATATTATATATATATATATATATATTATATATATATATATATATATATATATATATATATATATATATATACATATATATATAATATATATATATATATATATATATATATACATATATATATATATATATATATATATATATATATATATATATATATATATATATATATATATATACATACTGTTTACTGCTTGAATTAACTTGGCGCAGTCCCCCACCGCCTTCATTTTCACCAAAATCTCTCTTGCTACTTACTGGAAAATGACCGTTAGCTACCAAGTATTGGTTTATGTTACTCCACCTCTGCAGACTGTGTCTGCACCGTGTTCAGAATCTATCGATGCTCTAATTGTTATTTTATTTTTACCTAAGTAGTGCTGGTTTCGTATTGAAAGTGTGTAGCCTCTATATTTATAAGTAGCACCCATGTCAATTCATCATCAACAGCAGATATTTCAGATAGTAGTTGTTTACTCATCAATCTAAGCTGTTTCTATCTTTAAAGAGTAGCAAGAGAGGCAATTGGCCACATCTCCCGCTTTCGTCTTTAGTACGAATTTAAGTTTGCAAATTTGTCTCCCCCTCCCCCAGTGGGTGAAAGCAGTGCTCTGGAAACTATTCTAATTCGTAATGCATTATTATAATGGACTAAGATGAGACGTTGAGAATTAGAATTAAGTTGGCTTTAACGGCTGTTTTCCTGGTCCCATCACATGGGAGCCATGCGTACTACAGGACTTGAAAGATCTCTGCTGTATATATTCTGACATTCTGTGATTTTTAAGAGTATTGCACAGCATACTCCGCGTTGATTGACAAATCCACATAATCAAAGTACTTTCGTGCTGAAAGCTTTAATATCTTCAGTCGTCTTTCGGATGTCTAGTGGGAGATTGTTATATAGTCTTGGGGGCCGCATGTTTGAAAGTTCAACCTACAGAAGAGGCACATCTTTGTTCCAATATATTTATAACTATTCCCGTGTTGACCCGATTCTTTGACTGCACATAATTCGTCTCATAATTAGATGGAAATTGCTGAAAGAAGTCGTAAGATTCATTCATAGAGTATTACTGTCTTCTAATTAAAAAAAAAAGATATTTATCTCTAACTCGAAGCACGTAATGTTGGCTCGAATATTTAATCTTGAAGCTTATTGAATTATGTACAGCATTATAGCCAAGATGTAGATTGACTGGCTGAAGATCTCTCTACTTCAATCATTATCGTTGGACAGGAATCACTGTGAAGTGGCAACCTAATTTTTAGAAAAATATATGAAACCAAAACTTGAGTAAAAATGAGAAGTTTGTAATTGACAAAGGGTCACATGATAGGATCCAATAAGAGGATCTTTAAAAATCGTTAAATAGGAAGAAGCTGATAGAAAGAATTAACACAATCATTAAAGAGGTTAGATAACTGTTATAATGGCAATCTGATGAAGATTTGAACCCGGCTTATCTGTTCGCAAATGTTTGTTCTACGTCTTCCAACAGCGGACTCAAGATAAATCCCAATGATTACGTTACGTGCTGCTAAACAAAGCTCTCTTCTGATTGCTTGAGCCATTCTCTTAAATGGCTTCTAGACTTCTGCTTGCAATCCTTCCTGTCATGACGAAGATGGTCGTTATTCTGTTGTATCTTCTTTTGAGAAAAGACTGCCCGTCTGGTATATCACATTTACATAATAAGACGGTCGACATCTTACTAAACTGCAGAAAAATAGCACCACATACTTTTCAAGCAATGATTCTAAACAAAAAGTGGAGTGTGGCTGGTCACCCCAATTACTCAACATGGGATGCGAAATTATATTTCTTTATAGCAACTTTGAAGTTACGATCATTTCTCTTGAAATACATTTGCCTAATGTTTTAGTTAGAGAAGTAAAGCTCTTTCCCTTGTGCGAGCAATAAATAACATAAACTAGTCCTCACAAGTAACAGTTTGTAATCAAGTTCATCCCAACTTAAATATTCATGTGGACGAAAAGAATAAATGCATGCCTGTCGTTGTATCAGTAGTGATTCATCAAAAGATAATAATTATGTAACGAACTTTGGTCTTGGTCGTGTCGTCCTTTCTAGTCGCCCTTGTTTGTTTCGTATCAAAGTTATGTCGAAAACCCGTTTGCTGAATAACGCTAAATGTGTGACGTTCAGAGCGAATTTCCCCCCGTCAGTTGTTGCCATGGGTATCCCCCCTTTTAAAGGCGGACGGCGAAACGAATGTTTGTTTATGGTTTACGCTTAGGTCGTCTTTTCGTTAGGAAATAAACGGAAATATTAATAGTTTTGCTTATTTTTTCAACGATCTTGTCAGGCTTGCGAACTCTTGAATAGTGTTTACAAGGGAAACTTAAACTTTCTACAATAGTACTTGTGATTAGCGTATAGTGTAATTTTTAAAACAAGGATAACTTTTATTTCGACACGGTGTTATGAAAGATGTGGATTGGTTTCATGAGTATAGACAATTTTCAATATTTTGCAAAAGAAAAAATTACACAAGTCCATGATTAAGCGTTGTAGTCCGTTTATAGCTTACTGACGCCATTTAGAGTAAGTCATATGCGGGGTATGGGTGACAGAGGTGTTATGGTAAGACATAACTCTGTTTTGATTGGGGTGGGGGTATTATGGCACCCCTAAGGTGTAGTGGGATTGTGTCGGTGCCCAGTGGTGAGTCAGGGGCGACATGTGAGGGAAGGTAGACGTATTTGGTTAAGGAGTTAGTCATACTGACGGTTGAGAGGTCTCCTTTGGGAGGTGATTATGGGGTTGGGGTGTCGTGGAAAGACTGTTGTGGCCAACAGTAACTTATTTCCATTTAAGGTTTCCTTAACTTGGTCAAAGTTGATAAAACTATTAACCATATTCGCTGTTTTGTAGACCAGAGGAACATTAATGTAAAAATGAATCTAAAATATCAAATTGATAAGGTTTACGATAGCTACCGGTAATAGTTTGTTGTCAAGGACTGATTAAATATCTCTGTTCGCATTTCTTTCTTTAAATGGCAGCCTGCTTTTGTTTTGTTAGTATGGCCAATAGAGAAAAAAAATAAAAACTTCCCACATAACATCCAATAACCCACCGTCCTTCTCGAGTAAGAAACCAGTTTAGTGGAATGTTAGGTCTCATGGTACCTGCTGCTTATTCGTAGAATTTACATTTCGTCTAGCTTTCGTTAACGGTACATAATCGTCACTTCAGTAAAAACTAATTATTTTCTCGTGCATATTTTGAATGTGTAGGGCTAACAGGGACATTTTTTTGGGTGCAATAATCAAACCTTAAGCCAAAATGAAGTTTCTTGTGTACCCCTATGATGCAATAAGTATGTTTAATCTCTTAGTCGCTTTACTAAAAATACTTTCATATTTGGTGTCTGATGAAGTTGATACTTTCGTTAATATAGATTAGAATTTTAAGGACAGATCTCCTAAGCACTTGAACATGTCACAGCCTCGCGAATAAATCTAAAGCAACCTGTTATGAGGTAGGGTTTCTCCTGAAGCTGTTTTTGAAGTAAATTAATCGTATTCGGGGACTCTTAATTGAGAATAAATCTCTTGCGTCGGGATGTCATTTTGATGGTCAAGGGAGTTCCAGAATAGCTGTAGTTTCATATATGAAAGCACGCCAAAAAATGTGTTCCTGCTTTAGATATCACTGTTGCTGGCAGCAATCGAGGTTAGGTCTCTTGCCCTTCGGAAAAGAAAGTTGTCAGGGCACCTAGAGGATTGGACCGAGCCTTAGGTAAACTTTGAAGAAAGGGGGTTACTAGAATTCTTACCCGTTCTGTTTTCAATTGCTTTTCTTATTTGTTATTTTACATTATAAACTTGTTTCCCCTTATCTCTTCCACCCACATTTATTTTTCATATGATTTTCTCTCAGTTCTTTGAATAGGCCTACACATGAGAAATCCATGTTTAGCGTAGGTCCCAGCATCACAAGCGACTGTGAAAACATATTCATCTCCACCTGAGTAGGGTAGTGGGACTGGGTGTGACCTTAAGGGCAGATTCCTTGGATTCTATGCTGACGAAAAGCTTATAATTTACAAAGAGCGTGTTTAGTAGTTTTTCGTTGTATGAGTCAAGCATGGTCTCCTTTTAGTTGTTGAATTTGGAATTGCTGTACTTTTGGTTATGTTATGATTTTAATAATCAGGTTTTTATACCTAATATTTAGGTTAGTCGTATTATTAATACTTGAAGTTGTGAAAGTTGTGACTTCAATTCCTTAGAATTAATTACAGGAAGGGGACAACTTATAAACTACTTAGTTCAATGCCTTGTGGATAGTCTTCCCCGGCCCTCCTCCCATACACCGCACCCCCTCAACTCCCTTCCCAGTCCCCAGGGGTCTGGGTGACCTGTAGGGCCTCCTCCAGTCACACCAGCCAAACTCAGTAGATGTTTGGCTCGCTCAGTGCTCGTTCGAACGTCTCCTCCTGTTGATCCTAAATTACGCCAGCTTTTGGATCTCTTGTTAATTCATTAAGTTTTTTTAAACAGATTATCTGTAAAATTATTAATCTTCAAACCACCGAGGTGGAAAAGTGAAAAGTTGCAAGAGCTTCTCAGTCTGCGTTGGAATCTCATTCATCATTGCATCAATTATGTGAATTTCGTACATGTTATATATCATATTATTTATGATATAAAGATCGACAAGTTGGAAGGAGAAAACGTATTACCGCAGTTCTCCAGTGCAGTGATCCCGACTGTTTAGATGATCTGAATCACGAACGTAACTGTGAAGTGTATTGAACTGTATAAGCCATGGTCAGGTATACACCGGTTATTTCTGGGGATTAATGCGAGAAATTTTGTCGTATGAGAATGATTGTAATGTGTCGTAGGAGATGGCTTCAAATCTTAATTCTTATTTATGAGGATATGAATGTTGTCTCCGCCTCCTTTGTCCTAACGGTTTTCGTATGCAAGTGTTCATGTGTACGTGACAGGTCCTGAATCTAAGAGTAGTTCAGCTGTGGTACCTTTTTTTTTTTTTTTTTAGCTTTGAAATATATTATTTAATTGATTTCCATTGAGATGATTGTTGCTAGTGATCTTGTAGAATTGAAGGAGATGATAGGTCTGGAGGGTTCAGATATTTAAGGTTAATCAAAACCCTGCTCTTTTATCATAGGGCTCTACATTTAGATTTATGTATTGCAAGAACAGGTAAATAAATTTACCAACTTAATGAAAAAAAAAGGATTTTATAGGCCCCTCCTTGAGTTTGATTCACTATCAACTATGTATAGTTACCACTTAGTAAATATAATTTTAATTACCACAAATTCCGTCCATAATTCCAGTGTTATGATCGGTCATAAAAACTTTTAATTTTAATGACATCTATCTTATCACCCGGCCTTCACCATGTCATTATTTAAATGACATTAAAATATATTTTTAATGGCAGGTGTATAGTGATCGAACCCTTGGTAAGACGTCAGACACCACCCGTGGAGTTGCCAGAAGGTTTATCTAAATAAGGGCAGATTTCCTTACGTATGTTACTTCTAAATACGCCCACCTTGTCTTTTTTTCGTTCACGCTTAAATTTTTTATGACTGTCTAAAAAAATTACAAGCATGTGGCATTTTAAGGACTTGAACGGTATGGAACAAAGATATTTATACACTTATTTGCAAAGATGGCTAATGCACCTCTCGTGGTACACTGTAGGCATTTCTTGAGTCTTAGCAGCGTTCATTTTACCCTTAGTTACACTTATATTTTATCCTAATACTTCAACTCCGGTCTTGATGTCCAACCTCTTGCCCATTGGTGCTGAATAGCCCCACAGGCCCGAACGCTGGGTTCTGTAGCCCAAATACATAAATCCAATGACTGATAAAGGTAAAATTGGAGTTCCTTATCAAACCTAGAAATGTTATGATGCCCAGGAAAGACTGATAAGTAAAGCGTGATTATTGAATTTAGTAGGTGCATTACTCACACCCTCTACAGAGTAAAACGGCTTGACGTTCAAGTGGGCAATTTCCCCTTGGGCAATCTGCCTCTGACAGCTGGATGCCAAGATGCCTGAATGGACTGGTTGTAGTGTATGCCACCATTAAGGAATCAAGATTTTATTTTATCAATGAATGTTTGAAAGATGTTTTAAACAATTGGATATTTGTTATCAGAGATGCAGTCTGTTACGATTTTATTATTATTATTATTATTATTACTTACTAAGCTACAACCCTAGTTGGAAAAGCAGTATGCTATAAGCCCAGGGGCTCCAACAGGGAAAATAGCTCAGTGCGGAAAGGAAAAAAGGAAAATAAAATATTCTAAGAAGAGTAACAACAATAAATATCTCCTATATAAACTATAAAAACTTTAACAAAACAAGAGGAAGAGAAATAAGATAGGAGAGAGTGCTCGAGTGTACCCTCAAGCAAGAGAACTCTAACCCAAGACATTTTTGACGAGCTATGAAAGGTTTACCCTATAGCAGTTTGTATAAGTATTTATAAAGAATTTTCCAAAAGAAAACATGTAACGTAAAACTTTAATAACTCCTCTCCTTTCTGAAGTGGACCCTTTTTTATCTTTTATTATGAAATACACATTTACCATCTTACAATTTACAGTATACCAGATACACCATAGTATATTTACGTAAATAATTTTTTTTATTTTACATATAGTGTATTTATAATTAAATACAATATATGTAAATAAAAATATTATTTGTAAATATACTATGATGTATATATGTTATAAATTGTAAGATTTTAAATGTGTATTTATTTCCCCTTTAAAAAATGTCGGGTTTAAGAAGATAATGAAAAACCCACGTCCTTTTTATTGTATTTACAGGTGTATGTGTAGCTGGCAAGGTTATGGTATTGCGTTACTTTAACTTGACCAGGGGAACAGATGATTGCGTTCATAGAAATGAGAATGCCTTATTTCTAAGCAGTAAAATGGACATCTAGTTAGTCCGCTGTCGCGGGTCGCAGCTACAAGAATAGAAAAACTAGCACAAGTATACAGTATAGCACTTTATACAACCAAAACGAGTGGGCCTCGACGTACGTAGCCCTCATCCATTTAAAGTCTCTCTCTCTCTCTCTCTCTCTCTCTCTCTCTCTCTCTCTCAAGGAAGACAGTGATTGTTTAAGGAAACTCGATCCCTTTTCACAAGTTCAAGGCTCACCGGTGCTTTATTTGATTCATACCTTTGTAGTTACAGGCAGAATTGATATTTGAGTTTGCAATTACAAACGAATATGGAATTGTTTCTTGCACATGTTGGATCTAGGAAGTGTTGTGGCCTAACTTTTTTTTAGTGGTGTGGAAAACCTTGTTTTCATAGAGCACGTGGGATTGGCTCTCGGGCGTTAACTTGATAACACAGCCCAGAGGTGGGATGATGTTCATTACTATTGCTGAAGTATAAAAATTCTACTTTCCTTTATTTTCATTTTCCTATAAATACCCCCTTGTTTTTAGCCTCCTTAAACATGTGTACTGTTTATAGCGCATGTCGCCAACGCATTTTTCATTGACACTTTTACCAATGAATTTTTTAAAAAGGCGTATCCATAGCTAATGTCAAATGGTCCTTCTATGCCACTGTGGCCGTGTGTGGGTGATTTGAAGGTAAAGAAGTTCAAGCAGGAGTGGATAGATGATTTGTTATCTTTCATACACGCATGATAGGGTGTTGTCCTACAATTTGAAGGTGACGCTAGAAACTAAGACAGGTATTCTCTCTCTCTCTCTCTCTCTCTCTCTCTCTCTCTCTCTCTCTCTCTCTCTCGATATGGAGGGCGCATGTTTATTTATTCACGGAATCATGGTGGTTTCCATTGTAGTTAAAGGTTACCTACAACTTCAAGACTTGAATATTAGCTTTGTATTTCGCCGGAGAAAGTAATGCTACATCTCCGATACCTGAACTGACCTTTCTACTTCTCAGAACCCGTAAATTTACCAAAGTATTCTTTTTCCGTGTGTACTTTCTTTTATGATTAGTACAGGCGTATTTTTTTTACTTAAACATTTTCATTTGCCATTTTCATGCGTATTTCCTTTACTTTTTTACTTACATTTTTTCATGTAAGTATGCGTATTTACATGCAAGTTTTTGGCGTGAGCAGTGACATGGAATTTCGAAATAAAATACGTATGTTTTATCAAATCTTTCGTATTGGAATTGTGCGAAATTAATTTAGATCTAGCCTAGAGGTCCGTAAATTTTCGTAGACAAATATTTAAGATTGCGTAAGTGGAACTAGTTGCCTTCGCTTTGAGGGTAAATATTCTGGCTTTATGGGAATTGAGCTCAAAACAGTGTGCGTCACTTCTCGCTTTAATGAAATTAAATCCGTACTCTCCCTCCCCTCGCCTCTATGGGCATACTGCAAGTTAACCTTGAAAAAATGTAGACCTGTTCTCGTGTAGAATCCTGCTATACCCTCATGCATGACAGCTTCCCCCATTCCTCCCCTCGCCATATAGCCTATTTCGTAATAATCTTGTGTTGAAAATTGGGTATATCTTATACTTGATTGTTGGAGCACTAACTGAATTTTGTATTAGCAACCATTATGGTAAAATACACGCACTTACGCACTTCGGTTTTTGTTAGTATTGTAGACTATTCTGCAAGAGCTTGTCTTGCTTTAGTCAAGGCGTTCTTAAGGGGACTATTCTTCCTGTAATTGGCGAGCGTTTTCGGTTCGGATATTCTTGGATGTAATCTCCCTGATAATACTACTTGTCTGTTAAAGACTGATAATTAGGTTGAACAATCAAGTTTTGAGGCGTTGTAAAAATCATAAATGTTCTTTGTAGGTTTAATGAGGTTGGTTATTTAATTCACGATTGCATTGTTTTTAAGAAATGTTTTCGCCGTGAGCTCCCACAAACCATGGCAACTATAGGCCGTTTCACAATTGCGATCTTAGACTGCTATTAGGTTAGGTTATGGTAACGGCCTAAATTTAGGTAATTACGACGTAACCTCTATGCAATGACAAAAAAAAATCACCATATTTTGCAACCATGGTTATAGCTCACATGCCATAATGATGTCCTATGTTTTTGTGTATAAAAACATAAGCAGTTAGTTCGTACCAACCATCACTTGTTGCCATTTTAAGGCGACCATCACTGTAATGATGCCCTGGTGTTTGTATGACATTTGTAAAGCATCATCTAATTGGCACCATTGTGTCGCAAGCCTTATGTGGTGGCCAAGTATGTGTGACACAGGCAGTACTAATTGCTAATATCTGGCTATCAAATCACTCATAGCCCTAAAAATAATTGTTTGAGATCACATTGCAACTCAAAATTACAGATTTAGATATAATTTGTATATTTTCAAGGCTGTGGTCTCCCTCTATCATAGGACAGGAATGCTCAAGACAGCGCATAGAAAGTTCCGCTGCGCCGAAAGTATTGACTCCTTTCAGTCTTAAGACCTGGGTGAATGCTGAGCAATAGTCTTTAGCCACTGATACTGGGCAGAGCTATTCTTTTAGGAGGTAAAGTAAAATTTTGGGGTACCTGGAATAGAGGTTCGGAGAGGGGAGACACCTCTCTTACGAACCCAACTACTAAGGATAGCCCACTCGGATTGGTACACAGAAGTTGAAGATTTCTGGAGGTATCCCGGTAACTTTAGCACAATTTCTTTCCAAAGAATCACCTTTGCACGTAACGCCGTTGGGATTCTACCGAGCTGTGAAATATTTGGACATGTGGTTGGTACAACAGGTTGAGGAGAAGAGGCAAGTCTCCCAGAGGCCATACCAATGGAAGTACGTAGAAGGCCTGGTGCCATTCCACTTTGTGCCCTTCTGGGCTAAAGAGTCAATTGAAAATGAGAGTGGTCTGGACTCTGTTTAGACATTTCTATCAAGTAGAACGGCAAAACCCCATAGATGTCGAGGACATACATCCCTCCATGTTGGAAGACATTTTTGAGAACTGCTTCCGGGTCTGGTGTATAGTGGAGGCTCCCGATTGAGAGCTGTTGTGAACTAGTTGCCTGTTATGGAATTTCACAAAGTAAAGATCCTGTTTGTTATCTGAGAATGCAAAGATTATTCTGGTCCAGCCATTTTAATTTCCCTGCTCAGCTTGACTGTCATTATGCTCTTCTTTTCCTGGAATAGAGCCGGTTGTTAGAGTTGAGCACCGCCCGCTCACAAATTTCTGCTGCTAACAGGCAAAGCTGCAGAGAAATTGTCCCGCCTTGTTTAATTATATATCACTGTCATTGTTGCCCAACGGCACCACGGAGTGCCCAGTCCAAGAATGCAAAAATGGAGTATGAGGAGAGTTGCTCGATGTTGCAACACGTTGATATGGCATAAACTCTTTTGGTTAGTCCATTGTCTCGACCCTAGATGTTGTAGGGGATGGGCTCCCAACCTGCCTGTGTTGTGTCCGCTTAACACCAGAAGTTCTGGTTGAAATGACAGAAGGGAGTCAAGGGACGAGACCTCTCTAAGGGTTGTCTCGCCCCACCAACATCCCGGGTTGAGTTGGGAATTCTTCTGTATTGGCACTAGTGAGTAAAAATTACCATTTAGAACGAGACCTTTGAGGGTGGACGGATGATCCAGCAACTACCGAGGCTGTACAGACAGTTTACAGAAAATTCGACAAGGCTTTGTTTTAAGTAATACTTTGCTGTTGCTCGAACGTTATCATGAGGGTGGTAGTATTTAATCCTGAGCAGGCTAGTTAGCCAAGGGAAAAGTTGGGTATGAAGACCGTTTTGAACAGAGGGCATAGGAGTTTACGTTGGCAAAGGTGTTTCATATTAAGATGAATAGTGTGATATGAACATATTGGTAGCTTAAAAAAATAAATGTTATACTGGGAGTCAAATATTTCGTGTTTTTAGATAAGATTCGTATAGTTTAAATCCATATGATACTTAAAGTTGAACTTTATTTAAATAATAGTTTTGGTCAGCTTTTAAATAATATATTTGAATTTAAGAGATCATTGTTGATAGTATTCAGTTTTTAAATACGGTAAGCGATTTCTGTAGGTCGTCTTATTGCAGTTTGTCCTTGTGTAAATGAGAATGAAATGGTGATATTAAAATATACAGTATTTGTTAGTTGGTATTTTCAATAGCAGTTTCTGAGTGGCTGTTGATGATTATAACCAGTTGCTATACTACTGGCATAAGTCATTTCCCCTAACCACTTTTCAGGGTACATCAGCCACCTGGAGGTGACACTAGCCTGAATGACGAACTCCCCAAAGAACATTTGAATGTTAGGCAAGTGAAATTTGTGATAGGATATTTCTCTCTCTCTCTCTCTCTCTCTCTCTCTCTCTCTCTCTCTCTCTCTCTCTCTCTCTCTCTCTCAATACATTGTGAAATATTTGAATGATCATAGTTTTATTTACCTGGCATAATAATGTATGAAGTTTCTGAAATATGACGATGCATTTTGTTAAATTGGTGTATTACCTGACCATGGTAAGATTGTCATGAAACGAATTTCAGGGTTCAGCAGCCTCCTGGTGGAAAATCACACATTGATGAGGAATTAGCTCCAGAACACCCCAAAGTTAGGCAAGTTTTAAGCCCTGGATTAAACTCATTATATATATATATATATATATATATATATATATATATATATATATATATATATATATATATATATATATATATATGATCATTATTTTGGTTATGTTTTGACTAGCAGGGTATAAATGACCAGGCCATAATCAAATGTGTACCAATTTTTTCGTATGATAATATATATATATATATATATATATATATATATATATATATATGTGTGTGTTATCATTATTTTGGAAATTTTTTGACTTGCGGGGTATAAATGACCAGGCCATAATCAAACGTGTACCATTTTTTTTTTTCGTTTAGCTCCAAAAAAGTGAAATGGCAGTTTTGTTAATATTGTTGGTATAACTTATTCAACTGTGTGTATTCTTAGGTGTATTTGTAGTAAAACAGGTAGGTGTTTACCAAATACTACATTAATTTTTAGACCGGTATTGACTTGTTTAATTTAGAATGATTAGAGTGATTACTTCAAATTTTACACTTAAATATTGTGGCTTTAAGTAATGCCAACTCAAATATTTATTGTTGTGGTATACAGTATACTGAACAAGCAAGAGTTTGTGTATGTAAATGCACAGCAAGAAATGTGACCCAGTATAATTATTGACTTTTGTTGTGAATTTGTCTTCCTGGAGCGAGCATGAGCCAATATGTGATTTAACATTAATTATCACTATTCTCTAGGAGTATTATAGGTAGAGTTAGTATTAAAACTAACAGTAATTAATATATTAATATTTTTTTTTCTTTTTACAGGGTTTTGAAGCCTCCTGGCGGTGGCTCTTCCATCAGTTTCGGAGATGACGACAACCTGAGTAACATCAGAGGGAAGTCAACCCCAGAGCAAGAAGCTCCCAAGAATGATAACCAAGAGCAACAGTCTCCAAAGGTTGAAACTAATGGTATGAGTTCTCCCCCACCAACTCCCCAAGAAAATGGCACTAATTCTGTCAAAGAAAATAGTCCCTCCACTGCAACAAACACTGCCACCACCAATGGTGTTGCACTTAATGGCACTGTTACTAATGGCACCACAAGTGGTTCTTCCACGCCAAACTCTTCCAGGCTAGATACTCAGAATCGTCTCTTTGGTGATGAGCCTAACAAGGAGATGGCAAACCGTAGGGTGCGGGACCACCATCGCAGTAACATTTTCACTGAGGCAGAGGGCAACATTCCAAGTAAATCAGGTGAGTTTTCTGATATTTTTTTTTTAAACACCAAAGTCAATCAGAATAGAAAATGCATTTTCCATATTGTATTTTGGATGTGGTGACTTACACTACCGAAAATTCAAGTTCTTTTTATAAAAACTAGTTTCAAGATTACATTGTTGAAGTCTCCAAAGTCCTAGGAAATTATTAGAGTAAATATCAGAGCAATTCCACTTCTCTCCTGCCTTCCCTTATCTATATCTATCCTACAGAACCTGATGATTGTTTAGATTACAGTACATCTTTAGGATTGTATTGAAGGCCATTACTTTTATTTTGATTACAATGGTAATAGCTTACTTTATTATTATTAATGCTAGCTAAGCTGCAAGTCAAAGAACTCCCAAAGTTAACGTGATTTTGCAAGACTAATCTTTTAATGTTATGCAAGTCTGGTAACAGATTGTTCAAAATTTTAAAGCAATAACCTTCCTTAAGAATTTAGACCACAATTTAATATTTAATTGTTTCTTATCTTAATATAAAATGATTGGGTTGGTTTAGGAAGTTTTCCCCTTTAACGGTAGGTGGCCACCCCTTTTTTCTCTTTGTTTGGACCATTGGTTTTGTTTTGAAAAGAAATAACAGCCTTATTGTAAAGTCCATTATGTTCCCAAATATCACAACCATACAAGCTAGAACTAATGATGTGTTGCTTGTGTGCTTAGATTCTCACCCAATACTATACTGTATTCAAGATCATATAGCCAGAGTAATTTTTGAAGAAGAACTGAACACATTTGCTATACCAATGCAGTAGTTTTGAAGCCCACCTCTTTTTATTAGAACCCAACCCTGTCATTTGTGGACGAGTAAGTTTTCAGAAATATTTTACTTATTCTTGAAACTACATATGCTTTACCAACTCTTGTACAGGTATGATTATGGTATTTCTTGGGGCTTCATTATAAATGAATTTTTAATACTTTTATTACTACATATTCCTTCATTAATCTGTCCAAATTGAAGGGCTTGGACCTCTACATGAATAAAGGTTCTAAGCATGAAGTCTTAGTCCATACAGCAGTGGAATATGTCTCATCCATAGTAGTTTTCATCATCATAGCTTATCATGCCAAACGGCCTACTAAAGTCAGAATTGCCCAAATTATTAGATGGAGAATATGATTGATAGTTGGGCATTTTCACTACATTCGCAGAATTGGTCAGTTTTAAGGTTGCTTAACCAGATTGTCACCGGTTATGTAGAGGGCACACCACAATCATGTCTGGGCAGTAATGCCCCATTAGCAATTTCTTCAGTGGGGTCCTGCACTGCATTGTTGGGGAGTTAGTCTCCTGTCAGAGTCTCTCCATTGGTATATTTTATCATTGCGCTGGTATTTGGGCTGGTAGTCCCTCCACAGCGGCAAAGCTCTTCTTTGACTTAATTCTACTTGGAACTGGCACGTGAGCATGTCCTGAGTCCAGGATTTGTTTGCTCTTTTCAGTTTTTGTTATATGCCTCTTGATTTCTAGGAGGCTTAATATCAGCGAGTTTGTAGAGAGTGTTTGTGGGAGTTGGGATGTAGTGTCCCTGTGATGACTGCATGCTTTGTGAGCATAGGATTATTTTCTTGGCTGACCCCACTTGAACATTTGGACCTTGGTTGAAGTTACGTACAAAAATACAATCCTGGAGAGAGCTTTTATTAACATTGGCAACGAGTGGAATTGTTGCACGGCTCATTGTATGTTGTGTGCCACTCTAGAGGGTGGATATATCTAATGGTCTTTTTTGTTCTGTAGTTATGGCAAAAACCTTGTTTGTCGCTGACAAGAAATGAAGTTCTTTTTCTACCTCCCCCTTTGGAGATTTTGTTGGTAAAGATTCCAATAAGATGCTATTACGCCAGGTGAGGAGTTTGCCTTACTGTATGCAGAACTAGACATCCTAGACCTGAATGTCAACAAATTTGTTTGGAATAGCTAGTAGTATTAGTATCCAAGAATACAGTATTGAATCATTGCAGCTTTGTGCAGTAATGAAGACAGCTATAAGTCTAAATTTGAATTTTATATATATATATATATATATATATATATATATATATATATATATATATATATATATATATATACAGTATATGTATATATACCAAGAAATAGAGGTCATGAAGTCAAAAGCACCTCCCTTTCACTTGCTTTCTGTAAGAACTACATATCTCAGGGATGTCGTTGCCCACAATTCCTTGATAAGGTTTCTTTAGGTCAATATGTATACAATAACTATGCTCCTTAACAGAATGACATCTCATCTATGGTTACAGTAGTGAATGGTTGAATGACAAATGTCACTGTTCTTTCACTGTTTGCAACTCTGCCTAAGATCCTATAGCACTCTGAAGAGAATACAGATACTGGCGAGCTACACAACAGGACAACCTGTTCAGTTTGTCGAAAATACAGCTTGGATTTTCACTTTCATGAATAGAACTGCACAAAAGAAAAGTTCATCTCGCAGTCTTCATATTGTCTATTATGCTTACCTGGTTATCTTGACAACTACAGTCATATGTATTTCAATAAAGCAAATGAGAAGATTGTTCAAATAATAGAACTGCATTTTAAATAAATTATGAAGGTAACCAATTGTGTTAACATGATCAAGACTAATTTTTACACCATAGCCACAGACTACTTCTTCTTTTGTGTTTTTGGGGGTTCAGAAGTTATTGCAGCAACTGGATTTACAGCCTAGGTCATCAGTTTTTTCCTAAAGTTTGGGACCCAGTTGCTTTAGTTGTCTGATTTAATTTCGTTCTCCAGTGTTGGTAAGGAAAGTCCGTAAAATAGGCAGCAATCTTTTGATATGCTTTTTGTGTAGGTTTTTTCCCATTACTACTATTGTATGTTATCACATTGTTGATTGGAGTTACACTAACTAGAAGTTTGAGTTTGTACAAAACTTAAACATTGAGCTTGGTGTTTCCAACTAAATTAACTTTATAAGAAATTTTGGAATTCTGTAATTCAAATATAACTTGTTTTAATCGCTTATTTATTGTGAATAACAAAGTAAAATTATCAAATGTTTCTTGTTTTAGTGTAGATTACAGGAAATCTTCAGCTTTACTAATAACTTTAGTTTTACAGCTTTCTAAACTAGGCTTTAAATGGCTTTCTGGGTGTTTGGAATTACCGCATGTTGGAATATAAGTAGGAAATTAATCCAAACTGAAGCAGCCATTTAACCTAAGACCTTAGCTCTCTTGCTCTCTGATGCATGCTCTCAGTTTATCGGCGACCGTGGGCCCGGCGCGACCCCGTCACTGGTGTGGGGGTTTTGTGCTGGGATCTCCACGCACCACGCTTTGCACCAATTAAGAGGAAAGGTAACACTGGTAGCCTTGGTCTGTGCTCCCTTCCCCAGTTTTAAGTTATTGGTGTTTTTCTTTAATTGCTGCAAAGTCTTGACCTTAAAAGGTTGCCAAATGACAAGCATATGAATGCAGTTTGCCATTTGTTTGTTTTGCTTCTTTACTGTAGGTATTGGAAAAGCCCTCAAAATTACTCCTTTGTTATTAGAATGAATGATTTAAATTGTCTAGATAGATTAAATTTAAATGATAGAGCTGAAGTGATGACCCTAGTCCTGCTACTGGTCATTTTTTTGTTTATCCGTAAAACCTGTTAAAGTTATCGAAATTTTACTTCACGGAGCCTGCACAGACTACTGGCTGCTGGTGGATCTTACTTTTTGTTGTATAGATAGTATGATTTGTACCACATTCCTCAATTGTACGTAAGGGAGGCTGTAAAAGGTTAAGTAAAAAATATTCCACGGATCAAGTCTGTATATTTGTATATATTTAATACAGTACTGATTAGTAGTTTATAAATGATTGAGGAGTGTTGTAAAGTATTACACAGTGTACTATGTAATGGTGGTGGCAGTGTAAGAGTAATCTCAATCAGTTAAGAGTTAAAATGTATTGGGTGGCAGTATTTTTTTTATATAAAATTTGCAACTTTCAATGATACTTTAGTGATAGTAAACATTACTATATTTTGTAGTCAAGCATTGGCTGTGACAAATGAAAATTTGTCATGAAGTACTCCCATACAGAGCTCTATTACCTGTGCCTGTTATTTCAAATGAACCAAAATGCTAGGTAGAACAATGGCAAAATGCATGGCATGGTTGCTTATGAGAGCCTTAACACCTATATTACTGTATGTTTTTTCTTTTTTTGGTGTGTGATAAAGGAAGATTTGATTTCTTTATTGAATAATGTTAGAATTTTAAATATTTTGTCAGGTGATTAGAGGTCAATTTTTAAACAACTGGACAGATAAAATGCCTAATGAATAACTTGAGCATCTTTATGTATGTCAACCAATTAATAAATTATATCCCTAAGAGATCTAGCATTTTTCACTGAATGGTTTTGCAATAATTTATACTTGCATTCAATATTTTTTTCAGCTTGGTAAAGTTTTAAAAATAAGCTATAAGAAATCATGTTCAGTATAGATATAAAATCTTTATAGAAGGGCACAAAGTCTATAGAATGCATGCACATTCACTTATGGGTTTCATCTGGGGTAATTGCTTTAAGCATTTGAATTAAATTCTGGAGAGCTGGGGCCAAATTAATACTTTATTTTGAAATAATAACAGTTCAGTGTTTTTGGGTGTATATACGTTTATACTGTATCTATAAGCATGAAATGATTGCAGAAATTAGAATCTTGGACATGATTACACGTCTGCAAAATAACCAATATAGGTTACCCACTTAGAGACTTGTAACAAATAGAATTTAATGTACAGCTAGACCTACCACCATAAATACCCAAGATCCTTATATAGAGCATAGTTATACATGACAATGGTTTTGAATAATACTTATATTTTTAGATGTATTTGCTTGAATTACTTCTAGCCTGCTCCCTCCTAAAGAATGGTACAGTATTATAGTCTTCTAAAAATTTAAAATGGAACCAAGTTTAACTTTTTCTGCCCTGCCTTTAAATGCAAAATAACATTTACCCACATAATTCTACTGGATATATAAGAACTGGGAGTGCAATGATAAGTTGAATATCATAATTAATTTGTTATAGATCCATGATGTTTGTACAGTAAAAGGTATTGATATTTACTTGAAATTCCTTTAATAATTAGTATTCAGTATTTAAAATTTGGCAGCTATTAAGCGATAAATAAAAAAGACTATTGAGTAGACTAGTGTCTTAAAAGAATTCTATAAATTTACAAAAATATATTTTAAAAGAAAGTTTTTCAAGAATAAAACCTTTTAAGACAACAGTTGATTTAGTGCTATTCTGCAACTCTACTCGAAATCACCTCGTACAATTAATGTAGTGTGGTTTGTAGGTTTGAGAAATTTCTTGCCTAATAATTTTTCAACTGCAAACCATTTTTGAACGAAGATATTGTAGAAATGTCACTTATAAATTAAATTATGATGTTATAGTATTATACAATACGGTACTTGGAAAGCTTGACATCCAAGGTAAATTTTTGATACAAGTCCACACTATTTAATATGCAATAACTGCCATTGTGTTTTTTATAATATTTTATATGCTTCGTGTTATGAAAAACTTTTCACGGTAAATTATTTCTTTAATAGTTTCTCTTGACTTTTCTCGCTCAATGTGATTCTTTGAAGAGGAGTTGAGATTGTGGATAAAATTTTTGTTTGAGGGATAAGGTGTTTGAAAACCATTATACTGTAAAGATAACTTTTTTCCTCATCCCTTAATTTTAACAAATTTTATTAAATACATATTTTCAATTTTACAAAAATTTAGTGAATAATTTAAAATGTTTACTTTTTTTCATATAAACTATCTATATGATTTATAATATTCTTAGAGTATATTTCCTTGCATATCCATATAGAAAGAATAAATAATTGTGAACAAAATTTACTGGGAATGTTATAGAATTTTTTGAGAATACAGTATACCATTAACGTAAGTAATAAAAATACAGTTAAGTGTCCAGATTAAGTGTTTACATTTATTAGCAAAATGAACTCTTAGTAAGAACTTGCATTATTTTATGAATGGCAGCTGAAGATACAGTATAAGTAACTAGGGCACTATTCCATACTATTGGTAATATATATCTATAATACTGTAGTAATCCAAATTGTATATGGCTAATAAGTTCATCCAATTTTTTTTTTTAATAGTATTGCATTCATAGCAGAAACATTTAGTCATCTTACGATCTCATATCGGGTGTTATCACTTGACATAGTGTACAGTACAGTACATGTAAGTTCTTGAAGAAAAAGTGACTTCATTGTATATTTCCAATATCATTTCCCATGTTGTTTTACCTCATCTGTTCACAATATGTGATATGCTGTTGGTTGAATGTCAAAATAATACCATTACAAGCAATAAAAGAATTTATTGTTATTTTTAATATTTTCTTTGCTTTTGTTGGTAATTTTCTCTTGTTGTCCTAGCTAACCCTGTTGCCAGTGAAACTCCTGAACCCAAGACACCAGAGGTCAAGACACCTGAGAAGTCCCAGCCACAAATTCCACAGCAGAGGCAGCGTGTCCCCCCTGGTGGATTTTCTTCCAAATTGTGGTAGATTTGTCTTTCTTACTAATCCAAGACCGAGGTGGCATTATGCATTGAACATGATTTCATGAGAAGCTGTATTAGGCTACTACTACAACTAGAACATTACTACTACTGTTACTACCAGCTGGTAAAATTTCAGTGTAATAAATACTAATCTAATGCTGATAACTTTAAAATAGATTTCTAGCTAAGTGTATCTTTAGTGTTAGCTTTGTAAGTAACCTATCTTTGAAACATCAGACTAGTAAGCGGAGAAAGTTAGTTTCCTTTGGTAACTTACTGGTGGTATTTTTTATTTAAGTTGCGAGTGTTTTAAGTTCTTCATTTGTATTAATCTACCACAGCTCAAACTTATTTTAAAGTTAATTTATAAGCGAATGGTTATGCACATTCCAAACCTGTAGCCAAAGAAAGTTCAACCTAATACATTTTAGTGTTATTACCAGGTTATGGTCAATTTCAATGAGTAAGTTTTGTATTGCACGACAAAGTTGCCCGGAAACTTTAGTTTGTTGGTTTACAGATATTACTTTTAACCAGAAAGAAATCCTGTAATTTTTTTATTTTTTTTTCATAAAAGTTTTAGGTAAAACTTAGTGATTAGGTGAAGGTTCCTTTCTTTTCTTTTTAGCATTGTGGTAGCAGTAAAGTTGATAGGTTGCTGTTGTACTTGTATCTTTAGTTAAGTGTAACTTCATTAAATACTATATATGCATGTTGCTCAATGATTATTGTCCTGGGGAAAAGCTAGGAAGCCGGTTAGGTAATTTTATTATTTAATGGCTTTTTATTGAATGTTTTCTTTATTGTATTCTTCATAATAAAGGAGCCCATCCATTTTATATATATTAAGGAAAAATTCTCACTAGGAGTATAGTGAGAATCGTCAAAGTAATTTGAACGATCGTGTGCCTAATGCTCCATCCGTACTTATACAGTGTATGTGTAAAATTGTCATCTCGTCTTGTGTTTGGTAGATGAAATATTTTTAATTACTTTGATGTGAAGCAAGATATTTTCCTTTAGCAAAACAATTTTTTTTTTCCTTCATGCACCCTTTCCATAACTTTAGAGGTGTATTCCATCAAGTCTGTGATAATTTGTATGGCCTTTGTCCCCTGGAGAACTGACCAGTCACGAAGATGGAAGCTAATCTAAGCAGAACAAACAAAAATAAAATATGGTTGTCCTGCAGACTGCTTTTATTTAGGATTGCAGTATCTACTGGGTACTTTGGGTTATGTAAACTGTTATTGCTGGAAGGGTCATGGCATGAATTTGGGTTTCTAAATGAACTCCATTTTTTACAACTGGCTCCATTTGGCTGTAGCAGAAATCAGTTTGTATTAATTTTAAATAAACCTAATTATGTAAAGTAGAAGACTGTTTCAATACCCAAAACTTGTTACATTAACAATAGATGGCATCAGTATCTGGAGTTTTCAAAAGAAATATCTTGACATTACACTTGGAAATCAGGATTTTTCTCATAACTTTCATTGTTCTCAATTTGGATGACTTCTACAGGTATTTTTTTTTTTTAAATTATAGAAGTGCTCACTAGCCATAAAACAAAGTATGGTATTAATATATATGTAAACTCACTCATTTAATAAATTACTCTGCTGAGTCTAGAACAATTCTTAACATTGACTAAGATTTTATGATTACAGTACATGTTATAGATCTAGTCTTTTCCCAGTAGCAAAGCAATTTCTTTGTTGTACTTCATCATAAGTTTCTCTATTACTTACATAAATTTTTTACTCTTCTCTTTTCATGTGGCCCTCTGATTCTGCTATTAATACTGGATCATCTTTCTAAAAACACTCCCCAAGAACATTATTTCATGATATGTTTAGTTTCTTCCAATGATTCATTAAACAGCAAAGGGCTTGCTTTTTATGGCACCAATCATTGAAAAGCTGTTCAAAACCTCTGCCATTGTAATGGCCATTAACAGAAGGAAAAATTTTGTTCCCACAAGTAATCAAACCATCATCCTTTGCATACAAGTAGGATAACAGTGAAGCTGGAATACGCCAGTTAAAAGTTTTAACGAGGTGTCTACAACCAGCCAGTGATTACCGGTCCAGCCAGGGGAAGCATGGCGGCCCCCCTCTTGCTAACCTATTTGATTTAAACTTACTGAGAACTGGTATTCTCTCGACTTTGTTTACTGGCAGAAATTATCTTAAAATTTTTCCTTTCTCGTTTTCCAGTGTGCTTATTGAGGATGCCACACATATGCGTCCCAGACTTCTGGTGTGCGGCCAGAGACCTGCGCCATGTTTAAGAGCGCCAAGGCAACAGATCCTCATCACACCGTGATGAGTGTTGGGGGAGTGGTCACCCTCCCAGCGGGAGAAGTATGGCAGGAGGTGCAAGAAGTCTGGAAGGGATTCTCCCTTGCGGTAGAAGGCCAGCCTTCCTTCTTCCTCCCACCCCAAGTACTCTCGCCTCTGACCCTTCTTCATTGATCTCTGGTGTCGGCTGGAGAAGAATGGTGACTTTAACCTTGGGGCAAGGAGTCCTTTAGTTTCCTCAGGTGGAGAGGCCTCTTCCTTAGGTGGAGCCTTTACTCTTTCATAAAGATTATGCCCTACAGATGTTATGGCCCTCCTTGGGGTTGACTGCTTCCCTGTTGGAGGAAGCGACTTCAGCAGGCCCATGCGGGGTGTCGGTCCTAAAGTGTCTAGAGGGAAGGCAGCAGCAGCCTACAATCCACTTTACAAAAGAAATACCTTCGGCCTTTTCCCTGCGAAAAGCCAAGGATGGAAAGTCTGAGAAGCGAGTGCCTGACCTTCGCCATCAATGAAGGAACCTTCCTTCAGAGGTTGTCCATAAACCTCTGCCTTATCTCTCTGGATGGGAATAGTCGAGTACACAGAAGCTCTTCTTCTGTTGAGTCCTCTCCCCGACACTTCTCCAGATGCACTTCAACCATGGGAGAGGCACTGAATCTCTTCCTCCAAGAGTGCCTTAACCATACGCGCCTCACCCAATTGTGCCTACACCTGGAAGCAGACGACGAAGTGCACATCTAGACGTGCTTCATCCAAGAGGGAGACTTCATAGCATGCCTTCTCTACGAGCGCCTCACCCAGATGCGGTTCCAAATTAGCCTCACCTGGACGTACTTCATCCAAACATGTCACACCTAGACAGGCCTCTCCTGAGCATGCTACTCGTGGTAGGCGCTCCTCGCCTTAAGTGACACCAAAGTACACTTCTTTGTGTTCGAGTGAATGATCACTTTCCAGATTCCCTCCCTCCGAGATCAATCGGATGCAACTTTTGCTGGGAGTTCACTCCCTAGGTGAGGAATGGTTAACAAGGTTATCGCTACTGCATCTCCTGCTGCAGCTCCAAGTGCAGTTAGGGGGTGTTCTTTGGAAGTTCAAGTATATTTCCATCACTCTCTACTGAAATAGTCCCGATTATGCTTGACGATAGGAGTGAAATAGGGAGAAGGCCTCGGCTGACTCCTCCTTGAGGAGATACTAGAAGAACCCATGAGACTTCTCTATCCCCTGGAGATGAGGCCAGCTTCTAATCTGCCTGTATTGACCCAGAATAGGCCTCGTTCCTATAGTCACCTGTCCCTCTTGACTGCTATCTCCTGGTAACATGAGTGCAAGGATACGAAACTTAAAACTGAAAAGGAGCTTGGATCCTCCTACCAACCATGGGCTTGCAAGGCTTGCAAAAGACTCCCAATCTTCTTTTAAGGAGAAAGAGCAACATTCCAATGAGGATATAGACCTCTCTTTGAAAAAGATTTTGACTTGGGATCGGATCATTTTCGATGTTTTTTTTTTTCTCTGAATCCAACTGCTCTCAAGGCCCTAGATATGGAGAATGGCATATCAGAGTCAACATAATTAAAAGTCCTATGCATTCGGAAGGTCAACGGCCTTGGGACATATCTTCCTCTCTCGCTAAAGGCAGAAAAGCTGCCATTAACTCTCTGCCAAGAGCACAGTATTTCCAGACATCATTCAAGAGCTTCTGTGGTCCATTCTGGCTACGGAGGCACTAGATAGTGTAAAATTGCAGGTTTCTGCAAATGACTTTGAAGGCGGGGGAGTCATCCTGTCCAATTCCAATAGTTTGTCTGGCAGCACAAGTACTACCAGACGCAGGAATCCTTTCTTTCTTCTCTTCTAGGAGAACCCACAGTAGTTGCCGAGTTGACTGGGTACCTTGACAGATCGGATAGCAACATCCTCGGTCTCCTTGGCAGCAGAGACTTTGACCATGTGCTGTGACATTAAAACACTTGGCTGCTGCTACCCAAGCTTTATTCAACTTAGACTTCAGTAGATTATTCCCTGAAACAACCATGAACATAATTAGCAATGAACCCATGATAAATGTAATACAGTACAACCTATGAAATCCCCAAAGAAAATCTAATTACACCAAATAGAAACAAAAGGAAATACATGAGAGAA
Organism: Palaemon carinicauda; assembly: GCF_036898095.1. Classification (NCBI taxonomy): domain Eukaryota; kingdom Metazoa; phylum Arthropoda; class Malacostraca; order Decapoda; family Palaemonidae; genus Palaemon; species Palaemon carinicauda. The sequence goes on from NC_090728.1 coordinate 176,665,262, forward strand.
GGGAATTACTTAGTAAGAAGCTCTGACTATTCCTCCATCAGGTAAGTAAACAAAGTATGAAAAGATCACAAGACAAACAGTTTAGCATAAGGTATGAAAAAGCAAACAGACAACAATATTATGGCATTCTTCCCCTCGAAATATAAGTAATCCCATCCGTATCGGTCTGGAGCCCTTGACACTGGTTAATTTCCGTACTGGAGGCGATGGACCCTCCGTTCCAATTTGAGAGAAGCTCTATACCTTCTGTAAACACTTTATATTGGTTGTTGTGGGTGACACTTGAAATTGTACAGCCTCTGTTGACAATGGAACATTAGGTAGTTCTTGATTTTCAGCAAAAGCATAGTCCCTGGGGCATGGAGCTAAGTCAAATATGAAAACTTTTGACTCTCGTTCGCTGGGATTGTCCAATGTTAGCATATGTTGGGTTAGCATCTAAAAGTTCAACTTCATCCACCAGGGGTTCATTTTTGCTTCTTACAAATCTCCTCAATACTGGTCCTGATGACATAAGCCATGAAGGTAGAGAGCTTCCAAAGGATGAGCGGCATGAAATCCAAAAAAGCGCTCATGGGGTGTACCTTTAGTTGCTGACGACAGAAAGGATCTCTGTGAATGTATTACATGTGTACTAAATCAAAGTGTTAATCGGGAAGATTTCATGACCTGTTCCAGCTGGATTGCTTTCCATACATTATCGTTGAACTGCTTCACTTGCCCATTACCAATTAGGTGAAAAGGGGTAGTTTGACTTCCTGCAACTCCCTTCTGTGCAAGACAAGTTTTGAGCTCCCTGGACATGAATGAGGTTCCTCAATCAGAATGTATATACCAAGGCATTCCACACAGGTTAAATATTTGTTCCAAGCACTTATTCACTGTAGTTGTGTTCGTGTTGAGAAACGGAAAAGCGAAAGGAAATCGAGAATATTCATCAACCACAAGTAGATAGGGATTGCGTGAGACCGTTGGAACTGGTCCCTTAAAGCCAATGCTTAATCTCAATTGGTTTGTAGAACCTTGATTTTAACTCTGCACATATCCTGCAGAAAGCACTGACCTTCTTAACGTCTTCAATGGAAAAGGGAAGATTTTTCAATCTGACAAAGTATAATAGGTGAGTCACTCCTGGATGGCACAGATTATCATGTTCTGTGAGGGTAGATAACGTGGAAATCACAGAACTGCAGAAAGTTCGGGTGAAGGCATCAGGAACCACATTCCCTTTAATGGGGTGATAATGTATTGTATGACAAGGCTGCAAGTTCAATCCGCCATTCCTGGATCTTATCCTTAACTTTAGTGCACTTCCTGTTATCGAACTTGGAGGCCACAGAACGTTGATCAGTAATGAGATCCAAGTACTGTCTAGCAAGGAAATGACCACTTATGTACAGCTTCCATGGTAGCCATGGCCTCTTTTTCTACGCTATGATAGTGCACTTTACTTCCTCGTAAAGTCCTAGACATAAAGGCAACAGGCCTGTCACTTTGGTTGAGTACTGCCAAGACTACTACTACTTTGGCATCACATTTGACCTGAAAAGGCAAATTTTCATCCACAGTGCAGTGTTGCTCTTTCAAGTTCCTGTTTTGAGTTGTTCGAAAGCCTGCAAAGTTTCTTTTATCTAAAGGAATCTTGGAAGAAAAAGTTTGTATCAATTTAGCATAATAAGCAAACATAACCATTGCCCTCTTTAAAGATCGACTAGTGAGAGGTGGTAGTTCTTGTAAAGGCGGAGTCTTTCCATGTCGAGCTTTATAACGCCATTCCCCCACACAGCCAAGAATGTTAATCGATACACAGATTTATGAGTTTTAGTAGCATACAGATTTAGGTTCCTCTTGTTGGTGACCTCAAAAAAGCACTGCTTATTGTGATCATGTTCTTGAGTGTGTCCAGCAATAGTGGTATTGGGATATGGGAAAGCACTGTAAGCAAAGACAGGAAAGCCTACCTATACAAATACCCATGCGCCTGAGCAGCGCCACCTATTGCCGATGTGCCCTATTAATTAGCTAAAAAAATTTCATGTTACTATGAAAGTTACCCCATAATTGGTCTATTATTATTTATCTGCTGATCTTTCATTTATTTATATTAAATAATATTGATCATTAGACTACCTATATTCTTGTTCATACTTGTATAGATTGTTGCTTGTTCATTTGCAAAATGCAAGTTAAGGTTAGATTGTTTATTTCACGTATATATATTGCAAATATAACTTACAGAATATGTGAGACATGCATTCGAAATGTGACCTATGCCTAAAACTAAACCAAGAGGGAAGAAGATCAGTGGCAGGTAGTCTAATATTATCTTCTAAACCAAGAGGGAAGAAGATCAGTGGCAGGTAGTCTAATATTATCTTAGGCTTGTTAAGTCATATTTTTCTCTTACCATATAGAAATATGGTCAGAAAGATGTGCTAATTTTTTCTATAGGTACGAGTGTGTGCTTACATTACCAAAATAAAAGCCTCTCGAAGTGGCTTTAGCCTTTAACATGCCATTTTGATCTAATCTCGGACTTTTGTAAAGTATACATGTTCTGCAAGTTATCATGTATACATTAAATATGCAACCTTACCTTAACTTTGCATCGATAAATGTGAGGAAAAATGCATCATTAAATGATAGTTTATGCTTGAAGGGCAATATATTCAACATCTGCTTCTTGTTTTATATATGGTGACGGCATTGCTACAAACGTTTTTAACACTTGAGTTAGCATTACCAGATTGTCAGATCCCAAATTCCTCTGAGAAGGAGGAAAATACAATATAATCATGAGCTTAAAAGAAAATAGAAAAACCTAAATTTTGATTTATTCGTGTAGCATATATTTTTATTGAGACTTGAAAACACCCATCATAGTTTGAAAAGAATGCTGGTGATTTTTTTTTCATCTGGCAACACTGACTCAAGTAAGCAAGTAGCAGACGACAAGGGCACAATATATTGGCGCCATCTTATGCGGATGCACCCTACAAAAGCAGTCAAATACTCACAGAAATCCAAGCGACGTTCCTGTCTTCCCTGTACTGTCTTTGTTTATAAGTTTTCTTCTTTCACCAACTTGTCCATAGTTTGTTGAAAGGCTTCTACTGCACTGGTAACTCCAAAAGGTACCCTACAGAACTGTTACAAGCGTCCGTTGGCTTCAAAAGCTTTGTACTTCTTGTTTGATTCCTTTAGTGTGAATTGGTGGTTAGCACTTTTCAAGTCAAAAGTAAAAAATACACTATTTTGAGAGTTCAATAACCATGGTGTCAATCCTAGGTAATGGATAAGCATTCAGTTCTGCATACAGATTTATAGTTTGTGAATAATCGACACAAACTTTTCTTGTGCCAGATCCTTAACCACCACTATTTGAGCTCTCCACAGTGATATGCTCTCCTCAATAACACCCTCAGCCAAGAGACAACCAGTCTCTGTTTCAATTAATCCTTTGTCATTTTTACAATAGTGTCTTGATTTGGTGAGAATAGAAGGCTCATCCACAGCAGCAGCTGCCAACTAACAGTAGGAGTTAACACCAGATAAGTTGAGCACTGGTTTCAGTCCATCATATTCAATAATCACTTTCTGATTTATGTTCTTGGAAGTCCTGACCAAGTAATACTCCTTAACAAATTGTTCATTACTGCCAGAAGTGTGGATGGATAAGTTTCTCCGTTAAGGTGAAGAGTCAAGTCTACATTGATATAACCTGGAGAATTTGTATGCAAAGATTTTAGTGTTAAAGCAACATCTTTATTTGTGGGATGTATTGGTAGCTTTAGTTCCAATGCTACATCTTCATCTATATAACTGTCATCACTGCACGAGTCGACAGGAGTTGTCAACTTCCGTCCATTAATTGTTGTTGAAGTGGCGGCCCAATAGAGGCTCTGAGGAAGGGTGGTACCAGCGTTAGCTGCAAGAACAGCTGACTGTAAGGAATCAAATACTGTAGCTGCCTTAGAATACCTAGATATACAGATTGCTTAGACAAGTACGTTTTGCAAAGTGTCCCTTGTCACATTTATTGCAAGTGAAATCCTGAGCTGGACAGTACACACGAATATGATGGGGACCTCCGCCATAAAAGCACTTACTCTTGACAGACAGTGTAGTCGCTAATACTTGATTCCCAGCAGTTAACTCAGCTTTCAGATGTTGGTACACTCTTCACATGATCATTGCAATAAGACCATGATCAGGGAGTACCCACAGCAGCAGTATGCCCAACATGAGGAAGCATGTGATTATAAGTACTAGCATTATGTTGGGCAAAGTCTAAAGTGTAAGCCTGGTCGTACACTGCCTTTAAGTTTAGGGTTTAATTTCAAGATGATGTTGTCGAATCATAGATTAAGCCAGGCCATTTATAAAAGCATCCCTGATCAGCTCCACACTGTACTGTTCTGCACTATCTGCCTTTAAATTACAGTCCTTACCTAATTTATGCAATTCTCTCAAAAACTCATCCAAAGTTTCTAACTTTTTTTTGGCGAGTAGCAAGTAAATACCTGGTGAATATTTCACTAGGTGCCTTTACATGTAACTTTAACAATGTTGAAATGGCCCTATCATAATTCACACTCTCCTCAATGTATTCATACACATTATCATTGACATAATTCACGAGTGTCTTCAGTTTATTTGGTGCCCCTTCACCACATTATTGAATAAAGTTGGAAAATGTCTTGTGCCAATGCTGCCATTCCTTTGCTGCAAAAGGGAAGCTGGGGTTCAGATCCAGACAAGCAGGCTTCAATTGTTTCTTCATGGTTAAGATGAAAAAACTGGTGAGACATTAAAATAATTGGCCCCTGCTACCCAAGCTTTATTCAACTTAAAACTTCAGTGGATTATTCCCTGAAACAACCATGAATATAATCAGCAATGGCCCCATAGTAAATGATACAAACTATATAAAATCCCCAAAGTAAATCTAACTAAACCAAATAGATACAACAGGAATAAACAAACGAAAATACAAAAGAGAAGGGAATTACTTCATATGAAGCTCTGACTAAGGATGTTAAAGTATGAAAAAATCACAAGACAAACGCTTCAGCATGAGGTATGAAAGTGCAAAAGGACAAAGCAAAATTATAACATCATGGAAGCTATGGCAACAATAAAGCTTGCCTCCTGGTTAGACCATCAGTCAGGGACGGTTGGCTTTTCAGCCACCACAGATCTTTCGAATCCCGATGAGAGGAGAGTCGTGAGGAATGTGGTCCTTACAAATGCAAGGGCTAGAGAGTTCCTCACATATCAGGCTTTGAACCAGTGGGCTAGCTGAGTCCTCAAGTGATGGAACGCCGTGGCCGCAAGATTCCATAAGTGTATTGGTCGCCAAGAAGGTCTCCATCCGAGAAATTATTCTCTCAAAGAGCCTGTCATGTTTTCTTCCGGGGAGGTAGAAGCAATGACTGAGAGGTGGAGAAAAGATAGACTAGACTACTCCAGCAAGCAGTCTCAGAAGTGGGACTCAGACCCTTTCTTCATCCTGAAGCAGGGATCAGTCAGATGTTTCATGGACCCCAGACACTCTTTAGAGGGAGAGATAAAGGTATTGGACAACGACCACACTAGGGGGGAGCCAATCCTCCTATAACACCATCAGTGGGAGGATGCTTGCAAGCCAAGTGCAAGAGATAGTGGTATCACAGTGCGGAGAAATGGAGGGTGGATGTTCTTCGCTCCAGGTACCTCCTCCTTCTCATCAACTCTCAATAATTGCGTCACCAGCGACGTTGTCATCATAAGGCAAAGGATCTCGCCCTTCAGGCAGAAGTCTGGGCCTTGCTGGAGAAGGGCACTCGCCAGGAGGTTGATGATGGTTCCCCAGGCTTCTTCAGTCTACTTTTTCTTGTAGGGTGTAGGGAAGGTGTCTGAAGACTGGAGACCAATCATCGGCCTCTCAGCCCTGAACAAGTTTATTCAGCAAACTCTGTTGAAGATGGAGACAACAGCCACAGTCGGGTAAGCGATTAGGACCTTGGACTAAATGACGACAACCGATCTCAAGGATGCTTATTTCCAGATTCCAGTGTATCCTTCATCCCAGTAATTCCCTAGAGTAGTGTTAGGCTGTCTACCAATTCAGGTGCTCTGCATTGGACTCTGTACGGCTTTTTTGGTATTCAAGCCTGGTTCCAACATGGCCACATGCTAACAACCGACTGCCTCATTCTGGCAAACTGAGAAAAACCTTCTTCACCGAGACAGACTACTTTCGTTTTGTTACGATCTAGGGATCGTGGTAATTGAAAGAAGTCTGTGCTAGTTCATATGCAGACTAGGAATAAACATAGACACAATCCTTGGGAAGGTATTTTCATCTCAAGACAGAATGTCTCACCTAAGAGGCGAGCTCTCCCTTTCCTGCAACAATCTCATCTATCAGGGCATCAGTGGCAGAGGCTTCTGGAGCACCTGGCTTCGCTAGATCATCTGATGCCACGCAGCTGTCTTCACCTCTAATCACTACAGTGTGAGTTGAAAGGGAAATGGTCTCAACTTCTACCCCATCCCCTTTCACTGGTGTCGATAGGGGAAGAGATCTGGGATGGTGACTGGACAATTCAAACCTTTTGAAACGGGAACCACTCCTGGTTCGACCCCCAGAGTTCCTACTCTTCATAGATGCATCCAGGGAAGGTTAGAAAGCACATACCTTCATCAGTGTATATCAGGTCTTTAGTCTGATCAAGAGTACCAAGACCATATCAATGTCCTTGAGATAATGGCAGCATTCCGAGCACTTCAGCACTTTTGCCCTCTTCTGTCTGGTCACTCGGTGATGTTAACCCCTTCGCTACGATGACGTAATACTGTACATCAAAACATGCCTGGTAATACACCGTGACATCCGGAGATGTCATCATCATTATTATTAGTACATGCTGAGCTATTACAAACCACAAGGAGTATAAGACATGGTTGCATAGTACAGAGTTCACACTCAGGAAATTACACTAAAAAATCTCTCCCTGATATCAGCCCTTCTACTTTCTTCAGCCAACCAACAAAGTCTTTGGGATTCTAGCCTATATTTCTGAATATGTAAGAGCAATTTTAGTTTGGTTTTGTTACCATATAATAATCACACTACTCTCTCTAGCTAATGGTGACATTTCCTACCCGATACATTACCGACAGATGAAAAAGGGCTTGATATCCAAGTTTGCTGCTAGTTGGTCTTGAACTTTAGCAATTTGAAACCACTATAAGCAATTGGACAATTTAAAGGGTGCCAAGTCCTGATCTAAGTGGAATAGCAGTTAATATGATAGCCATAGGGAGAGAAAACCACCTGGGTTTATTATGCCCCAAATTGCTACATCTAGCTTTATTCTCCCGTCTGTGATGAGAAAACTTAAGAATTATAAACTTATCTAATCAGATTAATTCCTTGGTGGGATTGATTCAAACACTTTCCCATACTATATCTTACCCCTTAGAAACCCAAGAAACAAACCTTTCCCTCTAAGTGCCTCGAGGGTAATTGGGGACCCCTGACAAGTCGTAGAGTAGGAGAAGAGAACCTCAAGCCAAGATCATAAGTTTAAGGCCCCTCCCATTCTTTTAGATTCCCAACCAAGAGAGTAGAGATGGGGAAAGGGAATACCCAGACCTATAGAGAAGGGCACCCTTCTACCTCCAGGGTTGTGATAGCCTATTGAAATGTCCCTGCTTAGCAATCTGTTGGACGTGAGTTTGAGACCCACTCAAGTTTAAAAGTTTCTATTAGTGTCTGCAATTTTACCATGATTGAGCTAGGGAGGGGGGTTTGGGAGAGCCTATGGGTTTACCTGCTGAGGCATCAGCAGCCATTGCCTGGCACTCCTGGGTTCTAGCTTCATAGAAAGAAGACTTGGGTGCTGGCATTCTTGAGTGACCTTAAAACAGGACTAACCTGAAGCTTGGGTAGGCCCCTCTATTTATTTAACTTAGCACAAAAATAAATTTATCTTTAACACTTTATTTTCCTTATTGAAATACCAAACCACAAACCTTTTTAATATCAAATTCACACTGCTTTTGGGATCACAGATCAAGGAGAAATTCTTTTTTCAATAAGAATTTCTAGCCAGGCAATGATCAAAACCTTTGTAGTATAAATCAAGGTAACAGTTGACTGTCCCCTTTAATTTTGGCTTCATATATGAATAAACATACAGTGGAACCTCTACATACGATCTTAATTCATTCCGGGACCTGATTCATATGTTAAAACAATCGTATGTTGGAGCTTACCGTGGAGTCCAACTTACCCTGGGCGTCACCAGCCGCTGAAGAACCTGAAACACAGGCCCACGAAGCGGGCGAAGAAACAGGCACAACATTACTACACCACAAGGGGTCGTCGGAGGAAACGTGCCCCCCAAGCACAAGGGCAGAGTCTCCAGAACCCCCAGACACAGCACTACCAGGCCCCCCACTAGCCTGAGAAGACCCAGCAACCCCCACTTCACACACAGACTCCTGGGGAAGGTCCCTCGGCTCTTTCCCCGCAACGGACTTACCTCGTCCCCTACTCTGGGTAGGGGAAGTCGAGATAGAAGCCCCGTAGGACCGTCCACTGGGTGACGGTAACGGCGATGAGATGCTAGATTTCCTGGGCGAACGTTTCAACGACTTCTTCTTCTTAGTGCCGTAACGCACCCACTAATCTCACTCCAACTAACACACTCAATGCACGTATCCGATGGCGAGCACATCCTGCCCCTACAGGAAGAGCAAAGGGAGTGAGGGTCTACTTCGGGCTTGGAAAGGAACGCTCCACACAGCTTTCCGGCTTTAGGCCCAGGACAACAGCGGATCTGCTCCATCGCACACAACCACAAGGCACAGGAACGAAGGGAATCAACAAGGAATACACTTGGAAAGCACAAGGAAGGGCAGTGAACACGCAAGAACACAAGGGATAAGCACAGAGATACCACGCGGGACACACGAGTCGGACACAAAGGGTCGTAAGAGACGAGAGCGGCGTGATGGTATTACGTCGCGACTAGAGAACTTACTGGGTAACGGGACCCAAGCTGACGCCGACCTAGCTCAAGGCTACCCTCGGGGCACGTTCTCTTACTCCCGGGTTAGCCCTCCATAGAAAACGGGTGTAGGGTATACTACACAAAACTCTGGTCGGTAGAGAGGAGATTACAGGTAACACCTAAAGTAGTTTGAGGTAAGTATTTGTGTTGGAACAAATATATATTTAATTTTTTTTTTATTTTTGATTTTTAATTTTCATCACTTTCACTTAATTCAATCTTAGTTTTCCTTGCTTCACTTTGATCACTTTCGATGGTTTGACTGCTTTAATGGCTTCCAACTGCTTGATGATCGTCGAGATCGTAGACATATTCCGGCCATATTGTTTAGCCCGATCACTCACGCGCACCACACTCATGTTTTTCTATAATTTCTTGCTTCAATTCTAATGAAAGCATTGCCTTCTTACTTTTGTCACTACTACTAATACATTAACCGAAACTAAGCTTCTTAGGAACCCTGATTATACGTAAAATAAAAAATGAAACTTAAGAAAAGGAAGATAATAAGCACTGTTAATAATGGACCGAACAGTGGACAACCACAGGATGCACACGAGAACAGAGAACTGACCTACTTGATGCTCAATAGCATCCCTCAGACGTGCTGCCGTCTACCGGCGTAAACAAGATCTACATCGGATGTTGGAGCATGACTTTGGGCGTCGAGACGAACATTTGATCGAATTTTACTTCGGATATTGGAACAATCGTATGTAAAGGCAATCGTATGCAGAGGTTCCACTGTACACAGCATATAGTTCATAATGAATGTTGGCTTCATGAATATATACTGGACTTTTAGTACAATACAATTATAGTATACATATAACTAAATACAAAACAGGCATTGATAGAATTTACAAAAGACAATTTGAAAATAAAACTTGTATAACAGCATCATTCTCAACTTACTCTACCCCATTGTGCAGTATATAAGAGAATGGATGGTCTTATGTTACCTCATGTTTTCACATCCTTTCAGTCATGATACATTTAGATTTATACAAGTGTGAGTGCATCTAAGTAAAAGGATATATATACAGTAGTTGTACAAGACAAAATACAGCCCAGCTTACTGGTTATATAACGGGAGAAGTAGTTCAAATTTATATACTAAATAAGAGAATTTTCAAGGCCTTCCTTTAAAAAATGCTTTTTATGGTGTTATATGAATATGAATGCTTTCATGTATTTAGTTATATAATTATTGAATACTGTTTCTTCTGTCTATTCTCTCATGGATGAGATACAGCAATTATTCGCTGTTGTCTTATCTAATTCCAGCAAAGTCTGATGGTAAGGAAATAATTCATTTTGTATTAAAATTGCAGGAGTCTTACCATTGAAGTTTCATCACATTAATTTGCTGTGTGTGTAATTGCAGATTCATGGCTGTTGTATTTTTGCAAAATACTGTATTACCAATGCGTTCCTGATATAGTCCAGCAACTGAAAGAGATAAATGTAGACAGTATTGCTAAGTTGATCATTCTGGTATTAATTACTTGGAACACCAGCAGTTTAGTTAGGAAAGTACAAAATAAGCATGGAACTTCTCTTATTGTAATCCTGGCTACAATAACATTAAAATTTTGCAAAGTAAGCTAGAAGTTAGAAATTTATGAAAGAAAATTTCAATGTATTATAACTTACCTCATCAAAATTATATCAACGACATTATTACAACTTGAAAATCGAATGTAGAACACACTAAATACGAGTAACCAAATTTTCATGGCAAAACACTACTACATGCCATCTAAAACTTTCTATCACTTCAACCGAAATGCAAATATCTTGGGAAGTTAAGGAATTAACTGGATACCCTCCTGCAGGGACCTTGATAATATACCCTAAAACTGATTTTGTTATAAATCCTTTTTATTTCTAGGGTTTTCAATTTGGAGAAGAATTTTTTTTTTAGGTAATCTTACACTAAATTTCATGGAAGATTTATTCCCTTACATCTGATCTAGAAACAACTACAAAAGAGTAATACTCTACCTCAAATTTGTCACAATAATGAAATATTACATCTTTATTTAGGATACTAATTCTACATTGTAAATACAAGTGATTTAGTAAAAGGAATCTTGATACCCTTTTCAATGGTATTTGGCCAAAATTTTACAATTGAATTAAAAGGTAAGGAGAAAATCTATATAAGTTACACATTTGAAAGGTTGAATAAAAAAAGTTTCAAGTACATCATAATGTATTAGAATTACAATACATCTCTCATACGGTAATTGGATTCCATGCTTGTATTGGAGATTGTAGTAGTTTTATACAGTATGTACTATTCAACTACAAACCCGTTTAAGAAAAAAAATAATAAATTCATTGATAGTATGAACCAAATTTAAAACCTTTTTTTGCAGTCATTCATGGCATGGAGGTTTTACTGAAATAAAACTTAAAATTGTCTTATTTAAGAGACCAGCATTTTTAGTTGTTCATCCAAAAAAGCTTATCTTGGGAAAGCACCAACAATCTTGTCTATCCAAATGATACACTGATAGGACTTAATGAGGAGGCACAAGTGACATACCTAAACATTAATAATTGTATATACTGTACTATTTTGTATTAAAAAGTATAAAATAGCACTTGGGAAAAAAAATGAACTTGTCCGGACAAGTCATGCTGAACGAAAACTGAATATCTAACAAGATTAGTCAAGTGAAGACTATTAAATTAAAATAGTTCTACTGCTTATATCTAAACATAGAATATACATTATATGTTACACATATCTTCTTAATATTTCTAAGGCCAGTTTTAATGAAATACTGGGGTGCAGGCATGTTTTAAAACATCCCTGGAGAGTCTCCTTCCTTATTGCCTTGCTTCTCAAAGAACATGAAATCCTGGAAAAAGAAATTAAGAATTGTCAATTATCTGGAATGCATCTGGTCTAATGAACTTATATTTTGTTAAAATTAGAATTGTAAACTCATTTCACATCAGTTAACTAAAACACAACATAATATTTTTGAAAACAATCTTTAAAAATAGGTTATTAACTTAACTATTCTAGTTTTAACACTTTCATGGTAGAATATAAGGACTCCAGTACAAAACAAAGATTATCTACAATGTAACCTCTACCACTGTGATTTCACATACTGTACTGTACTTCTAAGCTAAGTCATTTATGAAAGTTTATTAAAAAAAAATCTTAACAGCATGCATTTCAGAGATTTTTTAATGTGTAATATCTCCAAAGTTATCTGTTATTTTACGCAAGTTAGCAAGAAGAGGAGCTTTTAGCACTTGTTGGAGAATTGGTAATGTTACTCCTCTATGTAAATGTGTTTGTGGTAGCTCAAGTCCCACTGATTACCGCCCAATTTCCATAACTCCCATATTATCTAAAGTTTTTGAACGTCTTCTGGCAAAACGTCTTAATAGGTTTGCTGAAGGTAATCATCTATTCCCTAGTTTGCAATTTGGTTTTCGGAAAGGCCTTGGAGCATGTGATGCCCTTCTTACAATCTCCAATGCAGTACAGAAATCCCTTGATTGGGGTCGGGAAGTTCGTATGATTGGCCTTGATTTTAGTGCTGCCTTTGACCGTGTTAATCATGAGGCCCTTGTTTTCAAACTGAAACAGTTGGGAGTGGGTGGGTCGTTTCTTAGCATTATTATTGATTTTTTAAGTAGTAGATCTCAAAGAGTTGTTGTTGATGGGCACCATAGTGAGTATAGGAATGTGATATCCGGTGTTCCACAGGGTAGTGTTCTTGGCCCATTACTTTTCATACTATATACACATGACATGTGGTTTGGCCTAGAAAATAAGCTTGTTGCATATGCAGATGATGCTACTCTCTTTGCATCAATTCCATCCCCTGAATGTAGATCTGGGGTTGGTGAATCCCTTAATAGAGATTTAGCTAAAATTAGTGCATGGTGCAAATTATGGGGTATGAAGTTGAATCCTAACAAAACTCAAAGTATGATTGTAAGTAGGTCAAGGACGGTGGCTCCTCAACATCCGGATCTCAGTATTGATAATGTTTCTTTAAATATGTATGACTCTTTCAAAATTTTAGGCGTGATTCTTGACAGCAAATTTACTTTTGAGAAACATATAAGGTCTGTGTCTTCTTCAATTGCACAAAAAATTGGCTTATTGAGAAAGTCTTTTAAGATATTCGGTGATCAATCTATTCTGAAGAAGTGTTTTAATTCTTTTATTCTACCTTGTTTTGAGTATTGTTCTCCTGTCTGGTCTTCAGCTGCTGATTCTCATCTTAATTTGTTGGACAGAAACTTACGGTCTATTAAATTTCTTATTCCTGATCTAGATATTAATCTCTGGCACCGTCGATCAATTAGTTCATTATGCATGTTGCATAAGATTTTTCATAACTCTCACCATCCTTTACATTCAGATCTCCCTGGACAATTCTATCCTGTTCGTAATACTAGGCAGGCAGTTAATTCTAATAGCCAGGCCTTCTCCATCATAAGACTCAATACTACGCAGTACTCTAGAAGTTTTATTCCAGCTGTTACCAAGTTGTGGAATGATCTTCCTAATCGGGTTGTTGAATCAGTAGAACTTCAAAAGTTCAAAGTTGGAGCAAATGCTTTTTTGTTGACCAGGCGGACATGAGTCTTTTTATAGTTTATATATGACATTTTTGTTGTTGACGTTGTTAATAGTTTACATATGATATATCTCTTTTGACATTACTTGTTTTAGAATGATTTATTGTTAATTTGTTCTCTTCAGTTATTTATTTCCTTATTTCCTTTCCTCACTGGGCTATTTTTCCCTATTGGAGCCCCTGGGCTTATAGCATCTTGCTTTTCCAATTAGGGTTGTAGCTTGGATAGTAATAATAATAATAATAATAATAATAATAATATAAAGCTGGATAATGAGTGGAAGAAGGCTGTAATTGGCCTGTTTTTAAAATTAAGCTCATTGCCTTTACAAGTCTGTTACAGTTTGTACAGTACTTGAAAAGCTAAACTCAAATTCTAATATAAGCCCATGAAAAAGTTAATGACAAAGATCTACCATTCTTCAACTAAATAAAACTATGTACAAGAGAAATAGTACGCTTTAAAGAAATATGCATAAAACTCGCTGCTACTCTGCCAGCTTAAAACTTTTTGATAATTACTCCAACAAAAGCATGGGGCAAAAATATCTATTACCACTAGTTGCAAGGTCATTGATGCAGCATGGCTTGCGTTGGAGACTTGCCAATGTCAGTTGTTGAATAATCCTCACTGGCCTGGACTAAGAACTGTCCATGAACTCTGAGTTAGGCCAGTCTCTTTATGGCCAATTTCTTTTTGATTACTCTTCATGGTTTTACTACCCATGCCATCATGTTTACATTCATGGTACTGTACCTATGTAATTGTGCTCATGGCTGCAAATGGATCTTCTGGTTGGGCCACTCGTATAAATCTGCTACAGACATGAAATTCCACCTAACACAAGAATCAGCCCCAACCATAATCCCAACTACCAGCTGGTGTATTCACTATTAAAATTGAATCATTGCTACAACAATGAATTCCAAGTAGTTGTGAGTGGGCATGGCCATGCAATGTGCAGGTCAGGTGACAGTGGGCAAGCTGGGCAGAGTACACAGAAGGAAGAGAGGACTGAGCAGAAGCATGTAGTAGATACTGGTCGAGTCTGTAGCTGGACTGAGCTGAACTGGGCCAAGATCTACTAGGACTTAATTGTAGCTGGACAGCATCTACCAAACTCCTCCTAAACAAAACACGAGACTAGACTTGAAAGCTACAAGCTAAACTCATTTAAAATATAGGTTGAAAATCTATCTTCTACCACTAAACCTCCAGAGTTAGGGCATATACAGAAACTAACTACTGTATATTCAAATTGCTCTATAGTAGTACTGTACACTACTGTAATACTGTACTAGAAATTTCCTTTTATTTGGAATAGGCATCCATAATCAACTATAATTGTTGCCTGTTAGAAAAAATCTTCCATTACATACTCCTACTCTTCAAATAGCATTACCATGGGAGTAATGACACAAGAAAACCAAAAAATGTTCATAAAACTCTTTGCAAGTACTTACCTTTGCAGTTCTAAAAGACATATATGCTCATTCATAATACCAAAGATGCCATTTGTTTCTTCCTATTGTTATATCCATTGTAATCATACCTATATAACTAAGTTAACAGTTGTAGAAACTAATACTTACAATAAGGAAGACTGCTCCAAGTAGTGTGGCCTTCATCTTTACATCCAAATCTATTGGAAATGAAATTCCAAAATTGTCAGAATCAGTCAATGCTTCTTTCAACAATCCTACCCACTGTTTACTAATTTTGCCAACTTGTGTTGATCCATCAGCAGATAGGACCTGGAAAAAAAAATTACAGATGAATAAAACTATAAATCTGCATTAATTCCTTTAACAGAAATCTGGGTACAGAATCTAAAGTTATAATTTATCTTTCTTTTATAAAGCATGAGATATTAAGAAAGGATATAAAATTAGCTCTTGACCTTTGTGGATTGGTTCTGTAATGTGTTTCTAAGCCATATGTTTTTTAGCAATACCTTAGTCTGTAAGCAAAGATCAGACTGTATTTAGTGGCATGCCGAAGATAGGAGGCCCTATTTTAATAAAAGATTAGATTACTGTATGTATAAGATTGAACTGATCGTAGACATGGCGGCCGTTACTGGGCGGGGTAAGTGTCAACGGATTTTTTACTCTTTGTTAGACGGTTAGATTGTGGTTTGTTAGACAGTTAAGGTTGTGGTTTGGCACATAAAAAGGACAGTTACAGGTTAGCTTGGGTTTGGCGTCACCAGCCTTCTCCTGATTGGTTGTTATGAGACTTTTAGGTCAAACCACCAATCATTGATCAGGCATCGCGACGTCCATGTATGGGCGCTTTAGTAAAAGCTCCATAGGGCAGGCAGTCTAGTTTCGGAGGCCCATAGAGGTGTCACGCAAGGAATAGAGGTGCCAATATGTGCCAAACCGAGTACCATTTTTCTGAGGGCTTTTTCTTAGTAATGTAACGTAATCATAATTAAGGGTGCCCTTGTAAACTTAAGAGAATATAGTCTGTGTAAATCGATCAACTTGGCTATTATTTGTGCATGAAATCCCCCTCCATTCGTGTTTTCATAAATTAATTGAACCCCAATACGACCCAAGTCGGGTCATATTAAATGGTGTCAGGTGTGGGGTGGTCATTATAGATTAATGTTTGTGCTAAGTAATTTTAGCCAACATGTGATTATTGAAAAAGTGGAAGCAAAAGTTAATAACAATAATGGTTAACACGAGAAGTTGGACGCTGACTGGTGATGACGGAGAGAGGGGTGAAGTGAATCCCTTAGCTCTTATATGCCCGGTACTCGGTGAATGATTCTCCACCACACATGATAGCAGCTACACAACCATCGAGGCAGCCTGGCACCCAACCGGCATCGACAACCTTCCAAGGATGGGGCGTTTTAAGAAGAGGACCTCGATGAGGCAGAGGTCAGAGAGGTAGAAATGTGGCAGAGGTCAGAGAGGTAAGAATGTGGCAGCTGGCGGTTGTTGGAATGGTGGGGGAAGGGGCCACCTACGGGCTCTATGTCCCTACGATGACCAGCGGTGGTGTTATTGATGTCAGGCCACAAACCACCTTCTGAAAGCCGTTTAAAAAGAAAAAAAAAGAAAAAAAAAACGGTGTTGGCACAAGAAATCATGTTCCCCTGTACCAACGAGAGGAGAGGGAAGATGACGCGGGAAAGGAATCAAGAGTCCCTCGGGCTGGCTGCCAGACCTGCCAGGACAGGGGACAGCAGTGCTAAGGGGTCAGCCAGCAATACTTGCCCCAGAGTGTGGGGATGGGGAGACAGATGGACCACCAGTAAGCAGCAAGGGACACCGCCTTGCCAGCGAGGGGTCAGCCAGCAATACTTGCCCCAGAGTGTGGGGATGGGGAGACAGATGGACCCTCAGTAAGCAGCAAGGGACACTGCCTTGCCAGCGAGTGGTAGTGCATCTTCCCAGGGAGGGCCTAAGGGGGTTAGAGGGGTGAAGCAGCAGCCCCTCACCGCCACTCCCGCTCATGGAAGTAAGAATGCTATTCCCGTCTTGGAATAGAGGTGGAATCATGTGTGTAACGAGTTTGAAGAACCGCTCGTTACGGATGCCAACAAAACGTAGGAGTGCCTGGTGCTTAACATGGCCGGAGCCCACCCACGGGCTCAGTGACCCTATGATGTAGAACGGATGAAATAACTTGACGTAAAGCAGAAGGAACAACAAAGAAAAAATTTAGGTTCAATTAGACCTGCGGCTGGAGCGCATAAGAAACGGAAGATCTTGACAACTCCTGAGAGAGATAGGGAGCAAGAATCACAGTGAGAGCGCTAGTAATGGGTCTTCCGCGGGGGAGCCCAGCGTACATGTCTCGTGAATGAGTGTGTGGTTGAGATAGGAGTAGAAAGTTCCCAGATTTCTTGCACATGCGAAGGGATGTCTTCTTCATTGAAGAGGATATCCAATCTAACGTTGTTCTTCCTTCCCCTTTGATAGAGAAAGCCATCCATGTAATCCATGTAAGTCCTTGCACAAGACATGTAGGTATAGAGAAGTGCCTGAGAAGGACCAGAGTGTAGTTTTTTTGGTTAGGGATGAAGAAAGACATTGTTGGATTTATTAATAAGTGCCATGTGTGTAACACTATGCGAAACCACAACCATGTGATACCGAAGGCCAGAACATGGTCAGTAGTGCCGGTTAAGTTTAATAGAGTGCATATGGACATCCTGGGTCCATTCCCCCCGGTAACGATACGTGTTTGTATATGCATTCACACGATTCACACACACGTATGCATTGGTGGACAAAACCGCAGTTTCAGTTGTGAAGGCGTTGCGTTACTTCATAGTGAGGTTCGGATGTCCACTTACCTTGATAAGTGACAATGGCAGAGAGTTTGTGAATGAAGTGTGCAAAGGGGTAACCAAGATCATGAAAATAGATAATTTCACTATCGCCTCTTACCGGCCATCAGCAAATGGGCTCGTCGAATCCCATAACCGAGAGGTGACAAATATTTTAAAGTATCTTGTGGGGGACAATCCAAACCAGTGGGTAGAAATGTTGCCGTGGGCGGAGTTCGCCCTAAACACGGCATATAATGGCTCCATCAGAGATACCCCGTTTTTTGTAGTTTTTGGGCAGGACCCCGCTGCCGTATACCGTTGTCATGGACTCCCACACCTTGCCATTATACAACACAACAATACCAGGTGGTGATGTATAATTTGGCTCGGAGAGTGTTTCAGTTAACCCACAGGTACTTGCTGAGGGCCAATGAGAAGTATCAGACGAGATACGATCAGCGTTTCCGAACACGAATGTCTGATGTAGAGATAGGGGACAAAATCTATCTTAAAAGGTTGCAACCGAGAAAGCATAAACTGGAAGCCTTATATGGCGGACCGTATAGTATAAAAGAAATTAAAACCGATATGGCAGTCTTCCAACACATCCGGACTGGGGCCAAAGGCGAGTATCACCTTTCGCATATGCGCCCAGTCCGAGAGGATAACTTGGTGTGACATTTGAATAAGCTGGTACCCCCTTACCCTGGGCTACCTGGCTACTTGGGAGAGGAAAGTGAGGAGGAGGCACAAGCCGGTATCAGTGCTGTCCTTCATGCACGAGAGAGTGCGAGAGGACAGGGGCCATGAAATGAAGGTGTCTGCCACAAGGCGATTGAGGTCATAAAATCAGGTTTATTTTGTGTATATTCATTCCAAGTGTTTTTTGAAAAGATGTATTAAATTTCATTTTCATTTTTGTTTTTGTTCTAAGCATATAACGAGTATACCATATGTCATACCGAGACGTTTCTGTTGTATTCACGGTTATGTTGAAATTAATTCAAATTTCCTTACTGAGTTGATACTAATTTTGCTGTTACCAATGTTTTTAAGTATGTTTTCAATGTTGTTGTGCTGTATTTAGAGAAAAAAAAAACCATTTTCGTTTATCTCTGTTGAGGATTTCAGTGCTGTTACAGGTAATTGCTAATCATGGGTTGAAAATTGAACATCATTACTGTTCCTCCAATTTTTAGTTACAGTAAAAATAATATTGCTCAGTTATTGATAAGTATTTTTTTATTATTCACTGTTTGAATTTGCTCCTTGTTGCAGTGTCACGGATGTGTTAGCAATGGTTTTCTTGTGGTTTGAAAGATGTCAAACGAGTGTTGGGATTGTAAGTTATTCATTTTGTTTTAATCTTTTTTCTTTATTATTTTCTTTGTTTTGTGTATGTAATGATTTGTCGGTTCATATAAAAATTTTGTTGCATTGAAGCAACTGTTGGT
Organism: Palaemon carinicauda; assembly: GCF_036898095.1. Classification (NCBI taxonomy): domain Eukaryota; kingdom Metazoa; phylum Arthropoda; class Malacostraca; order Decapoda; family Palaemonidae; genus Palaemon; species Palaemon carinicauda. The sequence continues at coordinate 176,684,698 of NC_090728.1, forward strand.
AACACATATGATTATTGTTCTGATTTTAAGCTCCAAATTTCGGTGATGATGTATTTAAACCTGAATTTTGTGTTTCTGTATGACCTTTTGTGGGCGTGATCTTCATCTTTGTGTAACTTGCAATTGTAACACGCCAACTGGCCCTATGATTCTAATTTTAATTTTTGCATGCACCCGAAGAGGATGGTACTCAGCGGTAATGTAAAGAGAAAAGAAAGTGGGGAAAGAAAGAGTTCTTTTTAATTCATTGAGAAAAAAATAGAAAAGTTTAAAAAAAAATCAGAAAAAATAAATGTGAATTTTACATGACGTAAAATCTAAGGGGGGGGGGGGGGAGTGATGAACTGATTGTAGACATGACGGTCGTTACAGGGCGGGGTAAGTGTCAACGGATTTTTTTCTCTTTGTTAGAGGAATGACGGTTAGGTTGTGGTTTGGCACATAAAAAGGACGGTTACAGGTTAGCTTGGGTTTGGTGTCACCAGCCTTCTCCTGATTGGTTGTTATGAGACTTTCGGGTCAAACAACCAATCATTGATCAGGCATCGTGACGCCCATGTATGGGCGCTTGGGTAAAAGTCCCATAGGACAGGCAGTCTAGTTTCGGAGGCCCATAGAGGTGTCACGCAAGGAATGGAGGTGACAACATGTGTGCCGAACCGAGTACCATTTTTCTGAGGGCTTTTTCTTTGTAACGTAACGTAATTATAATTACGGGCGCCCTTGTAAACTTAAGAGAATATAGTCTGTGTAAAACAATCAACTTGGCTATTATTTGTGCATGAAATCCCCCACCATTCGTGTTTTCATAAACTGATTGAACCCCAACACGACCCAGATCGAGTCAAGCTTATGACAGAAAGGATTGACTTAAATAATAATCTTTTTCAATCAATGTCTAATTAATATCTTTAAGAAGAGTATGAAAGGAATCTGAAACTAGGGAATGATAAAACTGAAATGATAAAACTGCTTTCCCTACATACATAGCTGTCAAAACTCAAGGTTTAATAAAGGCGATGAGTAGGAAAGGTTAATATCTAGGCTATGCCAATATCGAATGAATTGCCATTCCATCTCCCAACATCCATTCAAGAATAAATATGAGGGGGGCAGAAAGATTAGTTGAAGGAGGGGAACAAGAGACAGGAGAGGAACAAAGGGTTTAACCCCCTTTCAGAAGAAAAAACTGACTTGAGAAGGGAGAATGCCTGGATCATGTTATTACATTTACAAGCAGTGTATATAAATGAAAATACAGATAAAAGAATCAATGAACAAGTGTGGGATATTCAGTTACAATCACATCCTTCTAGTGGTTTAATTCCACCCAAAATAACCAACTGGTGTGTGTTATTTATAGGGCCAAGGCATGAAATCATTACAAACCCTTACTTTACCTAACTGTCTAAATGTTTCTGCAATAAAATTATTGACACCTAGGTAAGTGCAAAGTCCAATTGCTACAGTTACATCATACATACATATACCAAAGGCACTTCCCCCAATTTTGGGGGGTAGCCGACATCAACAAGAAACAAAACAAAAAAGGGGACCTCTACTCTCTACGTTCCTCCAGCCTAACCAGGGACTCAGCCGAGTTCAGCTGGTACTGCTAGGGTGCCACAGCCCAACCTCCCACATTTCCACCACAGATGAAGCTTCATACTGCTGAGTCCCCTACTGCTGCTACCTCCGCGGTCATCTAAGGCACCGGAGGAAGCAGCAGGGCCTACCGGAACTGCGTCACAATCGCTCGCCATTCATTCCTATTTCTAGCACGCTCTCTTGCCTCTCTCACATCTATCCTATCACCCAGAGCTTTCTTCACACCATCCATCCACCCAAACCTTGGCCTTCCTCTTGTACTTCTCCCATCAACTCTTGCATTCATCACCTTCTTTAGCAGACAGCCATTTTCCATTCTCTCAACATGGCCAAACCACCTCAACACATTCATATCCACTCTAGCCGCTAACTCATTTCTTACACCCGTTCTCACCCTCACCACTTCGTTCCTAACCCTATCAACTCGAGATACACCAGCCATACTCCTCAGACACTTCATCTCAAACACATTCAATTTCTGTCTCTCCATCACTTTCATTCCCCACAACTCCGATCCATACATCACAGTTGGTACAATCACTTTCTCATATAGAACTCTCTTTACATTCATGCCCAACCCTCTATTTTTTACTACTCCCTTAACTGCCCCCAACACTTTGCAACCTTCATTCACTCTCTGACGTACATCTGCTTCCACTCCACCATTTGCTGCAACAACAGACCCCACAGTTACTTCACATTAGAATTGAAACCAAATCACATCAAATACAAAAAAAGGTCTCTTATCAATGCTGGCACCAGACTCAATTGTACAAAACTTTAAAATGCAAGAGGCAACAAAATACTTTAACCTAAACAATCCCATGTGGTCACAGCAACTTAGCAGAATAATATATGACAATAACTGTAACTTAATTAGCCTAAACCTTTACCAGAGAGATCAAAACTTGGTTATGTAATATAGATACATAAAATGATAATATTCATAATAAGTGAAGAGGAAATAGTACTGTATACTAAACCTGAACACTTATCAACCATAAAAAAAATTGGAATGTACTGGGGCCATTTCAGCATACTGACGTATTTCAGCATAAAAGGTGTTGAGATGGATTCAACAGCGCTTGAATCCATATGTCTTACTTATACTCTTTAAGTCCATGCTGTGCACGTGGATACACTAGCTCTGTGACCCTGGAGCAAGGAGGACATCATTTCTTTGATATTTTCTTATCATATTGAATTCCCTGGAAAGTTCTTAGAGACCACACAGCAAATTAAAACTCCAAAAAAGTTTTATACTGAATGGGAGGGGAAAAAATTATGGGACTTACCTACAGTAGGGGGAATCTTGCTCTTCTGAAGGAGGCAAGAGCTGCTGTTTTATACTACACGTGGATGTAGTTGGGTATGTTGAACCAAAGAATAAGCCCAAGTTAAGGTAAGGGGTTTCCTTATAAAAAAATTGGTTAATGTAAATTTTCATACTTTAAAAAATTCCCAATATAAATACAGTATACAAAAATAAACAAATGATGACACATTACTTGTGAATAGTATAGCCCCATGAGGCCACGGGGGCATAAAAACAAATAGAATAGCGCCGTATCCCTGTGTGCCGTAAGAGGCGGCTAAAAGGGACGGGACGAGGGGGCTGGGAACCCCCTCTCCTGTATTATATACTCCTGTGAGACACTGAAGAGGTGGAGCTGGGGAGAGAGTGACTGCTCCCCGCACTCTAGTTTTGGGGTGTCTGAATGTGCGTGGATGTAGTACGATAGAGAGTAAAAGATGTGAGATTGGAAGTATGTTTAGGAATAGAAGGATGGATATATTGGCTTGTGTGAGACAAAGATAAAATGGAAGGGTGAAGTGATGTTTGGTGAAATGACTGGTAGAGTGTCTGGAATTGGAAGGGGAAGAGCAAAAGAGGGTGTGGCTTTATTGCTGAGTGAATGGATGACAGGTAAAGTAGTGGAATGGAATGAGATATCATCTAGGTTAATGTGGGTAAGGGTTAGGTTGGGTAGGGAATGTTGGCCTTTTGTTAGCGCGTATGGGCCAGGTTGTGAGAAAAGTGAAGAATAGCGGAATGAGTCTGGAATGAATTAACTAGGTGTGTAGAAGGACTGGGTAGAAGGAATTATGTAGTTATCATGGGGGATCTTAAATGCTAGAATGGGCGCTGGAGAAGTAAAACGTGTCATTGGGAAGTATGGCGTACCAGGTGAAAATGAGGGTGGTGAGAGACTGGTAGATGTGTGTGTTGAAAAATTCTCGCTTTTTCAAAAATAAAGATAAAAGGGATTTTGACGAAGGAAAAATCTATTTCTGGGAAGAGGCCTGTGACGCCCGGTGAGAAAGGTCCTTCCTTATACCTTTCCTAATATAAATCTTCCAAATATACTAGAGAAAGATAAAAGCATGGAATGCAGAGGTTACAACCCTCGCGCGAACACCTTGTAGGTGTCGTGTATTAAACAAAGGCGTGTGTAAACCACTATTCACAGGTTGTCTTCCATTTAGATAATCCCTTCATCAATGGGGAGGGCCGTGACAGGCCCTAGATAACATGGTTGAACTCCCCAACGACACCTACCACGCGCGCCCTCTAGGACATCCTTCTTTAACTGGACTTCAAGCAAGCATAGTTTTTTTTGGGCACAGTGTTTTTTCGAAGAATTTCTCGTTATTTCAACATGACTGACGTTGTTACTTCACCCTTACCAATGTTAAGTACCATAGTTTGTTTTGGCAGTTTTTGACAGTACCGGGCATTTGTTCTATTTCCATTATGGTGGTTTTTAGTTTTGGAAGCGATTGTCCTGCCGAGATATCGGCAGCCATTTTGGGTATGTTCGCTTCGGTAAATTTTCTAGTTAATTTTGCCCATCTGTCGGATAGGTTATATCACTTACGTTTTATGGCCTTTTATGTTATCATTAATTATTATTAATTTTTACTATGGTATTTATTTGCTTGCAAGTCCAATTTAGACCTACGAAGAATAGCGATTTAAGATAGCGTTTTAAAGCATAGTAACGGTTTAAAGCTTAGCGTTTTAAAGCATAGTAACGATTTAAAGCTTAGCGATTTAGTCTGTTAATTTGTACCCTCCTGGAGGGTTCGTTTTAGACTATATCCTTGTTTTTTGGTTACGTTGTCGTTATTCTTCGTTATTACTATTACTAAGAAAAGCAATCAATTTTATTAAATTTCTTATTTATTGTGTGATGTTAATTTTTAATATGTAACCTTGAGAGCGAAAGCATAGAGTGCTCGTTTCCTGTTCTACAGGTATGAGTTATCCTTTCTCTCGTTTTCTTTGAGTAAGAGAGGTGAATTTCCCGTTCTCCGTTTTTATACGATCACGGGTTATTCAGGCCTCTTCTCAGTATCAGAATTGATGATAGTACGTTTAATATTATAAACGGTTTATTGATGTGGTTACTGTTAATATAGCTAACACTATTATTAGGTACGTTAGTGTATGAGTCATTAATTGGGGTCGTTTTATACCGACACCCTTAGCTCCGCCTTGAGTTATGCTTGGCTCCGACTTGAGTTATGCTCCGCTATAATGGATACTCATTGGGTGAGAACTAGTTATCGTTCCGGAGCAGATTTTTGGAGTGCAACGGTGAAATCCGGCACTCGGACTCCGGCTGAAGCCTTTTACACACGAACCTTTGTCATGTTTGATCACAATTACACAGTTAAGGCCCCCGTTTTCATCGTATCTCCGGCTTCACTGGAGATAACTCATTCATTGAGGATAATGTTATCGTACCGGAGACGGTCACGATTTCACGATGACGGGCCTTTTCTACCGGACCTCCGGTAAAAACAGAGATCAAGCAGGAGTCCAGAACCGGAGTTAACAGTGTGATATCGATGAAGTTTAGAGATTCATGCTATGTGGTTACTGGTTTTCTATTATAATTTCTTATTTTATTAAGGTGTTAGCTACTACCATACTCACACATTAATTAAGATTTAAGTGTTTCTGATTCATAAGTCAATGACAAGAATCTCAAGGAACATCCAGACTTATGTCTTCTTTCTTTTTACAGAAAGTCCGCTGCACTGCCAGGGGCTGCTCCGCTGCCTTTACTGATTCCATGGGCCATGATCTATGCCGGGCCCATGCCCATTGCGCAAAACAAGTATACATGGGTAAGAGTGGCAAATGGAAGAGTGGTAGAAAGGGCATTAATGGATTATGTGTTGATAACTAAAAGAATGTTTGGAAGATTGAAAAACGTGCACATGTTTAGGGGTATGGCTGATAATTTTTTGGTAGAAGGAGAATTAGTTGTAGCAAAAGAGTGAAAGAGTGGGGGGATGTAAAAAGGAGCTAGTGAGGGTTGAAGAGTTAATAAAACCGGAGGTACAAAGTGAATATCAAGAAAGGTTGAAAATGGCATATGACAGTGAAAGGAAGAGAAAATGGTAATTTAGAGGAGGAGTGGAAGTTAGAAAAAGAAAATTTTGTTGGGATTGCAAGTGATGTGTGTGGCTAGTTTGAGGGAGGCAGCATCAGGAAGGGCAGTGAATAGTGGAATGAAGGAGTGATGGTAAAAGTGGAAGAGAAAAAGAGGGCATTTGAAGAATGGCTGCAGAATAATAGTGTAGAGGAGTATGAAAGATATAGAGAGAAAAATGTGGAAGTAAAGCGGAAGATAACCGAGGCAAAGAGGGCGGCTGATCTGAGGTAGGGTCAGGAATTGGGTTGTTCATATGAAGAGCATATGCCAAATTCGTAGATAATTTGCATTTTTCCTAACTATACAAACCTTAGCTATTTACATGGGGTAATTACTTCGGCGTAGCTGAATGACGAGCCATTAGAATTTTAACGAGGGTTTACTACCCCACCGCTAGTGAATGCTTCACTTTGCTTAGAGGTAGGACTTATCCCGGGGGACAGGGCTGGTGGGCAAATGTGTGTAAATAGCTAAGGTTTGTATAGTTAGGAAAAATACAAAATTATCTACGAATTTGTCATTTGTTCCGTAACTAAAATACAAACCACGTTATTTACATGGGGTGACTCAACCCTTAAGAAGGGAGGTAAGTCCCTGCCATACTGGCTTTGGCTTTGGCTTTGCCCGGGGACTCCAAATTTGAGTGTGTAAGTACTCAGGAAATAAGGAGTCCCTGCGCCTCGCTAGCATGCTGTGAAACTGCTGCGGCCTACATAAGCTGTGTGCGAAGGTGAGGAAGTGACTCATCCTAGAAAGTTGACCTGGAGTTCTTCAGATGGAATTCTAGGCTAGGATTCTCCCAATACCACCTCGTCAGGGTATGGGGACATGACAGTACTACACTTAATACTAGGAACACAAGGGAGCATGGTTTACCTGCAGTGGTTTGAGGTCAGCTGTGCAGAGAACCCAGGATGCTGCTTTCTCCAAGGGAGGAGAGGATGAAGAAAAGAATAAGGGCCAGACAGATCTTTTCATTCACGTAGACTAAAACCGGGTAACAATGCCCTCAACCTTCTGCTACTTGTCCATTAAGGAGCCTGAGGTTAGACCAGCTGTTGTGCAGCCACCACAGGGTCGATAGAGAATGTATCGAGCCTCCTGTGGGTCACGTCTTGCAGGTAGTGGGCCGTGAAGGTGGTCTGACGCTTCCACACCCCAGCTTGCAGGACCTGCGTCACTGAATAATTTTTCTTGAAGGCCAGGGACATAGCTATGCCCCTGACATCATGCGCTCTAGGGCGACGTGACGGAGAAGGGTCAGGATTCAAGGCCAGGTGTATTACCTTGTGAATCCAGGCCGAGATAGTAGTCCTGGTGACCCTCCTCTTCAGTGCTCACGAACAAGGCTTGCACCTGGGGACGAACTGCAGCTGTTCTTTTAAGATACAACCTCAGACTCCTTACTGGGCACAGTAGGAGATGGTCTGGGTCATCTGTTACAGAACGAAGACTCGAAACCTGGAAAGAGTCAAACCTAGGGTCCGGCACTCCCGGATTCTGAGTCTTGGCAACAAACTCAGGGATGAACCTGAACGTTACCTCCCCCCATCCCCTTGAATGGGCGATGTCGTACGAGAGACCATGCAATTCGCTGACTCGCTTGGCCGAGGCCAACTCTAGCAGGAACATAGTCTTCCAGGTAAGGCGACGGTCTGAAGCCTGGCGTAATGGTTCGTAGGGAGGTCTCTTCAGAGACCTGAGAACTCGAACCACGTTCCATGGAGGAGGTCTCACTTCTGACTGAGGGCAGGTAAGTTCATAACTTCGTATGAGTAGGGAAAGTTCCAGCGAGGAAGAAATGTCCACTCCTTTAAGCCTGAAGGCAAGACTTAAGGCTGAGCGATAGCCTTTCACTGCCGAGACTGAAAGGCGCATTTCCTCCCGCAAATACACGAGGAACTCCGCTATTGCTGGAATAGTGGCATCGAGTGGAGAGATACCCCTTCCACGACACCAACCACAGAAGACTCGCCACTTCGCCTGGTAGACCCCTGCGGATGACTTGCACAGGTGTCCAGACATCCTATTCGCAACTTGTTGCAAAAATCCTCTCTCAGTGAGGAGATGCTGGATAGTCTCCAGGCGTGAAGTCGAAGCGAAGCTACGGCTTTGTGGAAGATATTGGCGTGTGGTAGTTTGAGTAGCTCATGACATGGAGGGAGTTGTCTCGGAACCTACGTGAGGAGTTGCAGAAGGTCCGGGAACCATTCTGCGCGATGCCATAGCGGAACTATCAGGGTCATTGATAGATTGACTGATATTCTGGTCTTGTTGAGCACCCTCCTCATCAGACAGGACGGGGGAAAGGTGTACAAATCGATGTTGTCCCACCGTTGTTGGAAGGTATCTTGCCAGAGAGCCTTGGGGTCCGGGACTGGGGAGCAGTACAGTGGGAGTTTGAAGTTCAACCCTGTAGCGAACAGATCCACCATCGGGGAACTCCACAAAGTCAGGAGTTTGTTGGCTACTTGAGGATCCAAAGACCACTCGGTACTCACTATCTACGTCTCTCTGCTCAGACTGTCGGCGAGCACATTCCTTCTGCCTAGAATGAAGCGAGCTGCTAGTGTGATCGAGTGGACTTCGGACCATCTCAGAATCTCTACTGCAAGATGGGATAGCTGTTCTGAAAAGGTACCTCCCTGCTTGTTGATATAAGCCACCACCGTGGTGTTGTCGCTCATCACCACCACAGAGTGGCCCGCCAGGACTTGGTGGAACTTCTGAAGTGCCAGAAACACGGCCTTCATTTCTAGCAGATTTATGTGAAGGTACTTTTCTGATTCTGACCACAGGCCAGAGATCCTGTGGTTCAGAACGTGGGCCCCCCACCCTTTCTTTGATGCGTCAGAGAACAACATAAAATCTGGGGGAATGACGAGAAGATCCACTCCCTTTTGTAGGTTCTCGTCTGCCACCCATCATTGGAGGTCTGTCTGTTCCGCATGACCCACAGGGACTAAAGTGTCCGGGGAATCGTGTCCTTGATTCCATCGGGACTTAGAGTCGCCACTGGAGAGATCTCATTCTGAGGCGACCGTTGGGAACGAGACGGGCCAGGGAGGAGGAGTTGGCCGAGGAGACGTAACCACGTTTGGGCTGGGAGTTCTTCTCGATTGAGGAAAGGCCTCGCGACCTTCCTCAGCCTTGCTATCCTGTCGTCTGATGGGAAGGCTTTGTGGAGATTGGTGTCTATGACCATGCCTAGGTATACCAGTTTCTGAGAGGGCTGCAGAGAGAACTTCTCGAGATTTACCATGATCCCTAGATCTTGGCAAAGTTGGAGAAGCTTGTCTCGGTGGCGAAGAAGGGTTGCCTCCGAGTCCGCTAGGATCAACCAGTCATCCAGATAATGAAGGAGACGGATGCCATCCTGTGAGCCCACGATGATATCAGGGTGAACACACTGGTGAACACCTGAGGGGATGTGGAGAGACCGAAACACAGCACCTTGAACTGGTAGATCTTGTCGTCTAGGCAAAATCTTAGGTACTTACTTGAAGACGGATGGACTGGGATCTGGAAGTACGCGTCCTTCAGGTCCAGTGTACACATGAAGTCTTGTGGTCTCACTGCAAATCTGACCATGTCTGCCGTCTCCATACTGAACGGAGTCTGTTTGACAAACCTGTTCAGGGTTGAGAGGTCGATGACTGGTCTCCAGCCTCCAGACGCCTTCCTTACAAGAAAGAGTCGACTGTAGAATCCTGGGGACCCATCCACTACCTCTTGGAGAGCGTCCTTCTTCAACATGGTCTGGGCTTCTGCCCGGAGGGCCTGACCCCTTACTGATCCCATAGTAAGGGAGCTCAATAACACTGGATTCACTGTCAGGGGAGGTAGAGAAGCTGTGAACGGGACGCCATAACCCTGACCGATCATGGAAATCGTCCAGGTATCTGCCCCGAGTTGCTGCCACCTTGCCGCGCAACTCTGTAGGAATCTCCCCACTGGTGGACATGCAGGGGGACTGCCAATCCTAGCGTCTATGGCCTCGGCCATTTTCTCTAGGGTTCTTACCTCCCCTGGAGGACTTTTTGCTCCTTCTACTCTTGGCAGGAAAGGGCTTAGACACCTTCGGCTTTGCTGCTGTCGTCTTCTTTGTGTCCTTAGCTGGACGGGGCTGTTGGGCTGCTGGAGGTTTGTAGGGCCTCGATGTCAGGGCCCTATGGATGAGGGAATCCTGGTTGGATTTCCTCCACCTCTCAGCGGTTAGCTCCACGTCCTTAGGCTCAAACAAACCCTTACCGAGCACGGTAGAGTGTCTGAGCCTGCTAACATCCGAACTGGGGACCTTCTGGTGGAATCTCTCAGCCACTGCGTCCCGTCGTTTGAGATTTGTGTTGGCCCACAAGCTCGAGACTTGGTGGGCCAGAAACTCAAATGTCTCCAGTGCCTTCCTGGTGCTTTCTTTGGACAGGTCCTCAGACCGCACCAGGATGCCCAGAGACCCCAGCCAGATGTCAAGCCACGAAGTTGCCTGCATGGCACACTTCGCCACCTTCTCCTGGCTTAAGATCTCAGTAGCTGAATAGGACACATGCGGGTTGGAGTGTCTCTCTAGAGGGACTCCCCTAGTGAGTTCTTCCACAGAGTGGTGAACTGGAAGACCCAAACAAGTCTCCTCAAGGATCTCAAAATACCTCCTCTGATGGACTCGAGGAGGAGGGAGGAACTTGTTACCGGCGCTGGATCTACTGGAGGAGGCAAGCTCAGAGAGCTGGCCCTCGACCTTGTCTCTGGTACTCTTCATCCCTTGTGACCAGGGCAAAGCTGCACTGGCCCTAGAGGGTTTCTGGGTGCCGTAGACTCGGTCCAAGACCGTGTCCTTACCCTCACGAGGAGGAATCTCTGGGTCTGGAATCCCGTTGAGGTTCCTCATGAGGGTCAGAACTTGCCAAAACGCGTGTTCTGACTCTAGGTGCTCTCCTCCTGAAGGACTGGCAGCAAAGTCTCCTGATCCTTGCCGACGACTTGGGAATCGTCTTAGAGTCCTTCGGTTCCCTCCTGGGAGGGATACAGGACTCGAGTAATGATGGATGCAGGCTCTTTTCCACCCCTGTTCAAGAAGACTTCTCAGGAAGAGGCGGAGTTTCCCACATTGGTGCGATGGGGGAACAGTCCGGCTCGTCCGACTCTCCTGAGGATGGGTAGTCCTCATTCGCAGCGGAGGGAGAGAGTGTCTGGGGGGGAGAAGGAGCTTTGCGCAGGGATTTGCGAGGAGACAGGATAGCCCTCAGAGATGTCTCCACGGAGGGGACTCCTCTCTTCCTCTTCAGGGGGGGGCAGCCGCCACTGATTTGTGACCTAAGTCAGAGAGCACAGGCTTCATAGCATGCATAAGAGCTCTGACCAGGGTCCCGAACCAGGGCTGCTGGCTGACAGTTGCGCAGTCAGACATTCCCTCTGGAGGGAAGGGGATTGTTCAATCCCTTGGAGGAGTCGAGAAATGAGGGTTCGCCTGAAGAGAAGCTGAAATGAGAGAGTCCTTAGACCTGTCCGGGAACCGCCCCTCCTCCGGCGAGTGCGCTGTTCTGCGCTTGCGGGAAGGGGAACGAGATGATGACCTGTCAGCCTGATGACGATTGCGCTGGAAGTCGCGCGATGAGCCCTGTCCTGGGTCACGCGCGAAAGGATCGTGCGCCATAGGAATTTCGCGCTCGCGCGGGCGTGCGAGGTTGGTGGCGCGGGCGCGAGGGCGCGCAGGCGATGCCGTGGGCGCGCTCAGGAGATGGCGCGGGGGCGCGTAGGAGATGGCGAGGACGTGTGGCATGCAGGAGCTGGATCGTGAGGAGTGGTTGAAAGCTGGATGCGAGGGCGCGCAGTAACCTGATGCGGTAATGTCGGGCGCCAGTGAGCAGTAGCGCGTATCTGGAAGTACTGGGCGAGGGTGCAAGTGCGCAGCCTCGTGATAGCGCGAGGGTGGGTCTGCACGTTGGCACGCAGGTGAGCGCTGAGCAGTCTGAGCAGGTATGTTAACCTGAGGAGACCGTGGGCGCTGGGCATGCAAGGGATCGTGGGCACGCATGGCACGCATCAGGATATGGGCGCGCAGGTGTGCTCTGCTGCGATGGGCGCGCAGGTGTGCGCTGCTGCGTTGGGCGGGCAGGGCACGCGATCGGATTAGGGCACACAGGTGTGCGCAGTTGAGTTACATGGGGAGCCTCGAGAGCAACTGGAACCTGGCGCGCAACTGGAACATCGCGCGCGACTGGAGGAACGCGTACAGGATTGAGCAGTCTGGAAGGAGAGTCCAGGGGTACCTGTGAGTGCCCGTGCGCTAACTTAGGCACCTCCTGGACTGCGTGCTGAGATGTAGAAGCGCACTGGCGTGTTGGCGAGCGCATGTGCGCTGAATCAGGAACTGCGCGCGATGGGCATGCCTCGCGCCTAACTGCAGAAGGGCGCTGTGAGTCTAGAGGTGCCTGATAGCGCCTGTGCACTAACCTAGGTGCCTCTTGGACTGCGCGCGATGTGGCAGGAACCGGTGGGCGCCGGGGCGCTGTAGGTTGTGGGCGCGCATGGGAACCCTGGCGCGTAACAGGAACAGGTGTGCGCACGCGCGCAGGTGAGCGCTGTAGCACTAAGTCTGGAACGGCAGCAGCAGCATGAGTGCACGCAAGTTTAACCTGGCGCTTAAGGGTATGAGGCGCAGATTTGCGCTCAAGTCCCTTATGCCCGGAAGGGACCGGTGCCTGCGCAATGGCAGGTTTAGGTGGCGCGTAAAGCGCATCAGCATCCTCAAAGGGTGACGGCAGATCAGCAGGGAGACTGGTCACAGGGTCCCAAAGGACGACCTTCCTCCGAAGGGGATCGCGAACGATCTCCGGAGAGGTCTAAGGTGGTAGCTGGCAAGATCGGCGAACGGTGAGTCGTCTCCTCCGCAGAGGACTGTGGGGACGACGAGCCGAAGAGGTGCCTCCCAACTCCCTTGTGAGGGGAAGGAAGACCTCTACGGCGAAGGGGAGGACGAGCCTTCCGCCTTATACGCCCACGAAGGGCCGTGGGGTCAGCGAGCTGACCAACGTAGGGCCTCTGAAGAGGAGTCTCTGTAACTGAACTACCCCGAGGGGAAGAATCACCGGCAGGAGAGACCGTAGGACTTAGTTCCTCCCTCGAAAGATGTTCGGAGGGGGAACTAAGCCTTCAGCTACCTCAGCAACAGGAACAGGGGTTTGCCTAAACCCACCAGATGCCTCCATCACAACAACGTCAACGACAGACAGAGGATCTATCCCTGCTGTAGTTGGCGATTGTGTAACAGCTGCACCTAGTTTGATCATGTCAAACAGGGCTTCCCTGGAGGGCAAACCTTGCAGCCCCAAGGAAGCCCAAAGCTGTTATAAAGGGATTTTGACGAAGGAAAAATCTATTTCTGGGCAAGAGACCCGTGCCGCCCAGTGAAATGCTCCTTTAACATCATTTCTGAGGTAAAAACTGCTATGAATTTACCAGAGAAAAATTTGTATAGGAATGCTAGGTTGAACCCAGCTCGCTCACCTTAATAAGGTGTTGGTATAATACTGGGGCGCTGAATAAATCACAACCAGAGGCCTCGCACCATTTAGATATCTCCTGTCAACATCCCCGAACAGCAAGTTGCCGTTCAACATCCTACTACTACTAGCAATCCCACTTCAGTGAAGTCACTCCTTTATATAGCACGCATCTTTCTAGCCGTATTTTGCCTTAGTGTGTGATTTTCGCTGGTTTTTTCTGGATTTATCTCAAGATGTCGGACTCCACTGTCACTCCATCTAAGTTAAGTACCAGATCTATGAGATTTGAGATTTTGGAGGGGGCCTTGCCCTTTTTTGCTTATATTAAACAGTTTTATTTTGGTCTTTCATGGCGCCCGGCTCCCTCCTATCTCTCTCTCTTTTCGTTCTTAACGATTTTCAATGTGTCCTCCATACTGATTGTTTCTCGCTATGAACTTTATGGGTTTCCACGGTTCACACACCGTATTAATTTTTATATTGTCCTCTTAACATGATAACAGTTATTACAGCTGCATCTAGTTTGATCATGTCAAACAGGGCTTCCCGGGAGGGCAAACCTTGCAGCCCCAAGGAAGCCCAAAGCTATAATAAATCATTGTTATTTACAGACAAATCAATATTCAAATCCTCCTCTGGGGGAGGAGGGGCAGCTGCCTCGCTATGGAAGGCAACTACCTCTCCCGCACCCTGGGATCGGTCAACAGCAATACGGCCTACGCTACCACTCGCCGGCCTCACGGAAGAGACCGCTCGAGGGGGAGCTTCGGAGGAGGAAAGGGCTACAGAAGAAGTCTTGGAATTTTCTCTCTTCAAAGAAGCCTCTGAAGAAGAAATATCCCTTTTAGACTTTTTCTTCTGGCGCCGGGCAAACCTCTCCCACTGGGAGGTAGACCACTCCCTACATTCAACACATACGTTACTGCTATCACACCGTTGGCCCCTACAATGAGGACACAAGGTGTGGGGATCAGTGTCAACCGCCGACATAAAAGTCCCACAAGGGCGGCCAGGTAGTCCAGGACACGTACGCATATTCAGTAAGAGGGGCCAACTTCAAACACACTGTGAGGAAGAAAAGGCAAAACAGATTAATGGCAGTCAAAGCGAGGGAGAGAGCAGACAGGTCTGTTCTCTGCCCGAGCCAAAAGTAAAGTAAACCATTCACTAGTGTGTGTGAGGGGGGTTGGGTAGCAAGCTACCCCTCCCTACCCCCCCCCCCCCCGCTAACTTGTGGTGAGGTAGTAAACCCTCATTAAAATTCTAATGGCTCGTCATTCAGCTACGCCGAAGTAATTACCCCATGTGAATAGCGTGGTTTGTATTTCAGTTACGGAACAAAAGAAGTTTTGGAAAGATGTGAAGAGAGTAAGGAAGGCTGGTTCGAGAATTGAAGAAACAGTGAAAGATGGAAATGGAAGGTTTTTAAAAGGAGAGGAGGCAAGGAAAAAGATGGGCGGAATATTTTGAAAGTCTATTAAGTGTTGAGGATAATAGGGAGGAAGATATAATTGCTGTTGCAGGTGTTGAGATACCAGTGATGGGAGATGAGAATGAGAGAGAAATTACAAGAGAGGAAGTGAGGAGAGCAGTAGATGAAATGAGGATAGAAAAAGCACCTGGTATGGATGGTGTGAGAGCCGAGATGTTGAAGGAAGGGGGTGTGACTGTACTTGAATAGTTGGTGAGATTGTTTAATATGTGTTTTGTGTTGTCAATGGTATCAGTGGATTGGGTTTGTGCATGTATTGTACCACTATATAAGGGTAAGGGAGATGTGCATGAGTGTTGTAATTCAAGGGGTATTAGTTTGTCGAGTGGTTGGAAAAGTGTATGGTAGAGTACTGATTAATAGGATTAAGGATAAACAAGAGAATGCAATCTTAGATGTACAGGGTGGTTTTAGAAAAGGAAGAGGATGTATGAATCAGATTTTTACAGTTAGAGAGATATGAGAGAAATATGTAGCAAAAGGTAAGGTGGTGTATGTTGCGTTTATGGATCTGGAGTTGATATGGAAGCGATGTGGAATGTGATGAGGTTATATGAAATTGGTGGAAGGTTGTTGCAAGCAGTGAAAAGTTTCTACAAGGTAGTAAAGCGTGTGTTAGGATAGGAAATGAAGTGAGTGATTGGTTTCTGGTGTGAGTGGGGCTGAGACAGGGATGTGTGATGTCACCATGGTTGTTTAACTTGTATGTTGATGGAGCGGTGAGAGAGGTGAATGCTTGAGTGCTTGGATGAGGATTGAAACTGGTAGACGAGAATGATCATGAATGGGAGATAAATCAGTTTTTGTTTGCAGATGATACTGTACTGGTTGGAGACTCGGAAGAGAAGCTTGGCCGATTAGGGATAGAATTTGGGAGGGTATGTGAGAGAGGGAAGTTGAGAGTTAATGTGGGTAAGAGTAAAGTAATGAGATGTACAAGAAGGGAAGGTGGTGCGAAGCTGAAAGTCATGTTGAATGGAGAGTTACTTGAGGAGGTGGATCAGTTTTAGTACTTGGGGTCTGTTGTTGCAGCAAATGGTGGAGTGGAACCAGATGTACGTCAGTGAGTGAATAAAGGTTGCAAAGTGTTGAAGGCAGTGAAGGGAGTGGTAAAGAATAGAGGGTTGGGCATAAATGTAAAGAGAGTTTTGTATGAGAAAGTGATTGTACCAACTGTGATGCATGGATCAGAGTTACGGGGAATGAAAGTGACAGACAGAAATTGAATGTGTTTGAGATGAAGTGTGGCTGGTGTATCTCGAGTAAATAGGGTTAGGAACGAAGTAGTGAGGGTGAGAATGGGTGTAAAAAATGAGTTAGCAGCTAGAGTGGATATGAATGTGTTGAGGTGGTTTGGCCATGTTGAGAGAATGGAAAATGGCTGTCTGCTAAAGAAGGTGATGAATACAAGAGTTGATGGGAGAAGTACAAGAGGAAGGCCAAGGTTTGGGTGGATGGATGGTGTGAAGAAAGCTCTGAGTGATAGGAGGATAGATGTGAGAGAGGCAAGAAAGCATGCTATAAATAGGAATGAATGGCGAGCGGTTGTGACACAGTTCTGGTAGACCCTGCTGCTTCCTCCGGTTGCCTTGGATGACAGTGGAGGTAGCAGCAGTAGGGATTCAGCAATATGAAGCCTCATGTGTGGTGGATAACGGGGGAGGCTGGGTTGTGGCACCCTAGCAGTACCAGCCGAACTCGGTTGAGTCCCTCGTCAGGCTGGGAGGAACATAGAGAGGATAGGTCCCCTTTTTTCCATAAGCTTGATGTTGGCTACCGCCCAAAATTGGGGGAAATGCCTTGGTATATGTATGTAGTATGCACCATATCAGATCATCATACTGAAGGTGAACTAAGGATGCATATGCCATATTGAAAACATCCAACATACTAATATTTCTTCATTAACCTGATACTGGAAAGAGACTAACAATGAAATGGGAAACTCTATGAGGTAGGAAAAACCTGGTGCTGGTTTAATTACAGCTCGCTTGCTCGAAGTACTGTACAGTTAATGAGGATACCACTTTTAGTGGACCTTACAAAGCACAGAGTAGCACTAAATGTTCTTTGCAGTGTCTTTTGGTCCCAAGCAGCATACATCTCTGGCTTTTGCTTCTTATCTATCCCCTTTTGTTTCCTCCCTCAGGTCTTTCTGAATTCATCTACTTAACTTAACTTCAAGTTTAACCTCTTATATGAAAATATCTTTCAAGCCAACCCTGCAATTCTAAAAATTTGAAATAATAAACATCATTCAAGTAATTAGACCTCTTTTAAACACATTTACCAGATATAAATACATAAGCAAATAAGTTTTAGATCCCATAAGGACTATAACTTGTTATCCTAATAATACATTACCTGAAATTCAACATCTCCACAAATACTCCAAGTGCAGCAGGGTCCTTCAATCCTAAGGACGACATCATCGGAGGAATTACGAACAGTAAATTTTGGTGTGAAAATACTCCATTCCTGATGGATGGATCCTATGACTGTTCCAGGTGGTGATGAAACTTCAACCGACTGTTGGAAAAGACATTCAGAATATAAAATGTATGGAAATTTGTATAAATCATACAATTACAATATCTTGAATTGTATAGAAATCTGTAAAATTCATACAATTACAATATCTTGATTAATATGCTATAACAACATATAGTAAATTTAAAAGCAACATATTACATAAAAATCATCTACTGTATATCAAACCCACATCATTTTACAGAAATCAATACGCATCTTCATAAACCTGTATTTTCTGAAGTAGAATAATTTGGGTAGATTAGTTAGGTATAGAAACTTGTTTTAATTAACTTGTTTTTTTAGAGTAAACTCTAAACATAAGAACACCATATACTAGTTGAAAATGTTGAGTAAAAAAAAAGAATATTTCATATTTCCATATATTAAAACATTTTAAAGCTACATAATGAGATATGGTAATGTGTAAGTGACATGACAATATAAAACTGAGCAAAGCTGTTTTCACTCTACAAATTCTAGTAAAAGTAAAAGAAATTACTCGTTGTGAATGAGGCATAGAATGACTTCTGTCACAATAACTCAAGTACAGTACAATTATCCAACAGATGTTTGCTGTAATTTTTAATGTTATGTGCAAATTCATACCTTGAGACAGATGAGGCTATGATATATATAAAACTGAGTTTGTGTACAATACCATACCCAAATTATGAACTATATACAAGGTGAGCATATTAGACATTTCAGGAAAGGTAAAAAAGCTACTGTACTATGCTCAATGAATGCTTCAAATACTATAACCTAGACTACAAATACAATAATTTCCGTACTGAAATTATTACAGTTAGCCAAGGGGATAATTGATGAAAGAAGCCATAATTACTTTTTTAAAATTCGGCCATTTAAATTAGATTAACACTACATCATACTTTACAACCAAATTTCATAAATAATAAGTATTACCTGTAGACAGCATGGAAAGCAACACGTAGAGCATGCCAAAGGGCGGTTAAGGTGAATAACTTCAGTCATAGTATTGTCCATGATCTTCATGTCAAAAGGACGATTTGGTCCACAACACTGACGAGTGCAGCAGTCTGTGTCTTCAGCAGCAAAATAAACTTGCTGACCCATTGTATTCTGTATCTTGTATTTATTCGCAGTTTCGAAGCCAGTGATGGCTAGAATTGGAAAGAGAAAAGTTGAGAAAATGATGCAGTCCATCCACATATAAAACAAGTACAATACAGTATAATTCTTCATAACAAGAATTAGGTACATGCCCATTACTGTACCAAACTTTAAACATTACTGTATCGTGACAAAATCTTCAGGGAACAGAAAAGAATTTACCCTATTCATGAATCTTTGTATAAATATTGGGGAAAATGTTTCACTCTACTTGATCCAATAGATGTACTGTATCTTGGTTTGGCAGCTACTGTATTAAATGCTTGGTATAAAAATATTTTTAAGGATCTTTTTACGTGTTCTTGTTAAAAAAAAAATATATATTTATTCTAAAATATAGCACACATTTGGCAGGGAAAATTGGTAAGCATCTATGGAAAAACAATGATAGACTAACAGTGCTTGAATAAGTTTCCTGTGACAACCTCAACCAAAATACTATCAATTCTTGATTTAATATATAAAATACCTAGTATAACTTTGTGATGAAAATTCTGGTTTTACAGTATTGTACAGCATTTTAACATGACCACCAATTCAATTTGTAATTCTAGGCTTTCAAAAGGCCTCAGCCATAGAATTTCTAAAGATAAAAAAGCAAAAATCATGTAAATAATGGTTTTGAGTAGTTAAGCAGTTAAAAGGGAAGAGATCAGACAAAAAGTAAAAAAGCTAAATCCACTGCTGTTGAGTTGCAGGAATTCTGTAAATAACACTAGCCATACCTTAATGATAAACAAAAATTTTGCATGGTAAGATGGGTCAGACTCCCTGGGAGGTCCTACGCATATGATACAAATACTACAAGTACTGCACTAGTCATACACCTACAGTACCTGAAATTTTCTTCAAGTCTTGTGTCGCTTGTATACAAGAACATCCTACACATACGATACAAATAGGAGAACTCTAGATAAACTACCTCAATTTTTCTTATTTGTCAGTCGTCATACAAAAAGAAATCCTTTAACCTGGACAAAGCCTAAAAATACAAGTTTCATCTCTCTTTCAAAAGCCATATGTTGGTTAATATTTGTTTATGCAGATACTGTAGTTGATAGGACAAGCAACGTAATACAGTATCACTATCAAATCCAGGTCTTATGTAAAAGAAGAAAAAGAAAAAGAAACAACTGACAGACTTACCAGTTGAGAGTTCTAAGAGGATTAAATTGCAATTGATATAACGAACATAGTTTACATTATATTAAGGCATCCTATAAAAATTCATTTTAAATCATAATACCGTAGTACAGTATATCTTTTTAAAATCAATCACTAGTTCATTCTTCTTCTCTTGTAACTAGTATGGAGCATAACTTTACAATGATTCTTTATGCCTTGCATGGATCCAATATATGAAAGGACACTCCATTAATTAAAATGACAAATTCGAAGATAATTTGTATTTTTCCTAACCATACAAACCTTAGCTATTTACAAAGGGTTACCTTTTAGCGTAGCTGAAATGGCGAGCCATTAGAATTTAACGAGGGTGTATTACCCCCGCGCTAGTTAGCGGGGGGGGTAGGGGAGTGGTAGCTAGCTACCCCTCCTCCCCCTCACACACAGGAGAATACTCACTTTCACTTAGAGGTAGGACTTGTCTTGGGGGACAGGGCTGGCGGGCAAATATGTGTAAATAGCTAAGGTTTGTATGGTTAGGAAAAATACAAATTATCTTCGAATTTGTCATTTGTTCCGTAACCGAAATACAAACCACGCTATTTACAAAGGGTGACTTACCCCTTAGGAAGGGTGGAAAGTCCCCAGCCATACTGGCTTTGGCTTTACCCGGGGACTCAGAATCCGAGTGAGTCGCACTCGAGAAAAGGAGTCCCTGCACCTCACAAGTTCCTTGCTCCGCAAGGAACCATGTGGCCTACGTAAGCTTGTGTGTGAAGGAAGAAGTGTGACCCGTCCTAGGCAGTTAACATGGAGTTCCAGAAGGAACTCTGGGTTAGGACGTTCCCAATACCACCTCGTCAGGGTATGGGGGACGCGACAGTATTGACTCAATACTCGGAACACAAGGAAGCATGGTTTACCTGCAGAGGTTCGAGGTCAGCTATGCAGAGACCAGGATGCTGCTTCCCCGTAGAGGGGATGATGAAGAAAGAAGTAAGGGCCAGACATACTTCTTTCGTTCATGCAGACTAAAACCTGATAACAATGCCCTCAACCTTCTGCTACCTGTCCAAAAAGGAGCCTGAGGTTAGACCAGCTGTTGTGTAGCCACCACAGAGCGATAGAAAACGTATCGAGACTCCTGTGGGTCACGCCCTGCAGGAAGCGGGCTGCGAAGGTCATTAGACGCTTCCAGACTCCAGCTTGTAGCACCTGCGTCACAGAGTAGTATTACTCGAAGGCGAGGGACGTTGCGATGTATCCAACCTCGTGCTGTAGGGCGACGTGACGGGGGAGGGTCTGGAGACAGGTCGAGATGAATGTCCTTGAGTCCGGGCTGAAGAGGTATACTGGTGACTCTCCCCCCATGTCCTCTTTGTGCTCCCAAATCGGCTGCAACTGAGGACAAACTGCAGCTGTTCCCAGCGCTAACCTCTCGATTCCTTTACTGGCAAGAAAGAGAAGGTCTTGGGACATCAGATACAGAATGGAGACTCGAAATCTTGAATGAATCGGACCGAAGGGCCGGGACCCCCAGATTCTGAGTCTAGTCAACAACTCAGGAGCGAGCCTGAATGTTGCCTTCCCCTCTTCCTTAGAAAGGGGGGAGTCGTAAGAGACCAAGAAGATTGCTTACACACTGGCCGTGGCCAGAGTGAGCAGGAGACCCAAGGCGGAATACAATCCGAGGCCTTTCGTAAAGGGTCTTGAGAAGATCTCTTAAAGGACTAAAAGTCCGAGCCATGCTCCAAGTTGGAGGTCTTCCTCCGACTAGGGCAGGGACGATCGTAGCTTCGCATGAGCGAGGATAGATCCAGCGGGCAGGAAAAAGTTATTCCTTTAAGCCTGAAGGTCAGGGAAAGGCTGAGCGACAGGCTTCATTGCCGAGATCGGAAAGGAGTTTCCTCCCACCGAAAGGCAATAAGACCGTTATTGCTGGAGAAGAGGCCTCAAGGGAAGAGGTATATCTCCCACGGCACCAACCACCTTAGACTCTTCACTTTGCCTGGGAGACCCCTGTGGATGACTATCGCAGATGACGCGACCTCCGTACCGCGACTGTAGCGGGTTGTCTCCTCTTGAGGAGGAAGCGTAGTGTCTCCAGGCATGAAGCCGAAGCGACGCCCCGGTTCGGGAGAGATGTCGCAGTGTGGATGCTTGAGTAGTTTGCGCCGTGGGAGAAGCTCTCCCCGGAGTTCCGTCAGGGGAAGCAGAGGGTCCAGAAACCGTTCTGCACATAGTCGCAGGGGAGCTCTGCCATTGAAAGGTTGACAGACAACCTGGTCTTGTTGAGACCCATTGTCCACAGACAAAAAGGAGGGAAGACGCAGGCGTCGAAGTTGTCCCACCATCACCGGAATGCATCTTGCCAGAGTCTCGGGGTCTGAGACTAGGGGGAAAAATAGCGGAAGCTTGAGGTTCCAAGCTGTCACGATCAGGTCCCCCAGACCAGCACTTGCTGGTTACCCAAGGTCAAAGACCCCCAGGTACACTCTCTCTACGAGGCTCTGCTCGTATAGTCTGAGAGAACATTCCCCTGCCTGGAACGAGAGAGCCGATGGTGGTATTGAGAGAATCTCAATCATCCCGGTATCTCTAATGCAAGATGTGAAGGTGTGAAAATGCGTCCCCTGCTGGTTAGAATACGCCAGAATCATGAAGTCGACGGGCACGGGGCGACTCGGCTGTAGGATCTGTAGAGGGGCCAGACTAAGGCCCCTAAGCCTGCCTGAATGATGGAGAGGTATCCTTCAGGTTTTGACCATAGGCCTGGACCGGAACATGCCCCCCCCCCCCCTTTCTTTTGACGAGTTCGAGAACCGCATCAAGAATGTGGGGAAAGGACGAGAATATCCACCATCAAGAGGCTCCATAGGTCAACACCCATTGCAGGTCTAATAGTTCCGCTGGTCCCATAGGGCCAGGGAGTCCGGTTAAACATTGCCTGAAGCCACCGGAACTTAGATCGCCCCACATGGAACTTATCCTGAGGCGACCGTTCGGACTATAGACGGGTCAATGAGGAAAGGAGAACTAGGAAACGTTCCAAGGTAGGGCTGAAAGCTCTGCTTGACTGAGAACAGGTACTGCAACTCTCCTCAGTCTTGCCACAGTCAACCAAAAGGAAGGCTCGGAGGATGTGGTAACAGAATCTGGCGTCCCCAGGTGGTCACCCATCCAAGTACCGCCGTTGCATAACCTCGCTGGACGGACGAGAAGCGGGGTTTCCAACGTGGTAAGGCCGTTGACTCTATATCATGGCCAGATACTCCAGATGTTGAGGCAGAGGAAGAGAAGGCTCCCAGCAAAATACCATGAGCCCACACTCATGGTAAGCATCCGGAAGCTTGTCCCGGTGCTGAAGAAGGTCGAACCCGAGCCTACCGGAGTTGACCAGCCCTCCAAACAGCAGAGGAGGCGGAAGCCTGCACCTGAGCGGCCAAGAGGAAGGCAGGGAGAGTTCTCTGGGGAAACAAACCTGCTATGCCACGGCGGGATAGCCACACTGCATCATAAGCAGGAATACTTGCAGTCTAGGCTGAATTCGACGAGCACCCTGGAAGATGGATGGAATGGAAACTGAAAGTACCCGTCCTTCCGATCCAGGGTTTAAGGAGTCCTGTCGCCTCGTTACCAGTCTGATCGATTCTGCTGGTCTACGCTGGCCGAAGTTTGTTCGACAAACTTGATCAGGGCTGAGAGGTCGACTATGGACATCCCCTCTCAGATCCTTCCTTACAAGAAAGGATCGACTGAGGGGGCCGGGGGTGAAGCCGTCGATGATCCTGAGGAAGACCTTCGCCTAAGGTATGGATCATTCTGCCCAACTGGGCAACTCTGCTGATGCTATGGCATAGAGGTTCAGAGACACTGAATTCGCTGACAGAGACGGCAGGCGCGATATCCTTGGCTAAACACAGAGATTGTGCGGGAATGGGCATCGGGAAGCTGTCATTCGGATGAGTAACCTTAAGCATCCTTCCAGCGAAAAACCTGCAATCCTAGAGTTCGTGAACTCCTTTTAGGACTATGCCCCCCCGGGGGAGTCTCCCGTGCCATCTGTTCCTGACAGGAGGAAACTGCAATTGGACACCTTGTCCCAGTTGTCGTAGCCGATAACTTAGGCCGACGTGGTTAAAAGAAAAGGGCGCTGGAGCCCTGCAGAGTCTGGAAGAAAGCGCCTTGGAGGAGTGAAACCGGAAGTCGATTTCCTCTGCACAGCAGCTGTCTAAGTTTCTGTCCTTGGGCACAAACAAACTCTTCTCAAGGATGGAAGGGTGTCTGAGGTCGTCGACCTCCACAGATGAGACACCCAAAGGAAGCCCTCAGTCAGCGCGTCCAGATGGTACAACATTGAGCTTGTCCGCAAGTTAGATACTTAACGACGAAAGGCCAAGGTGCCTGAGCTCAAGAGGAGGAAAGTACCCCTGATCTTCCTGTAGCTTCCTTGAACCAAACCTCAGGCCGTAACCGAGGAGGGAAAGAACCTGGTAAGCTCCCAGAGGAAGAGGTAAGCAGTCACCCCTTGTCCGATGGAGAAATCTCGAACGGAAAGCCCCCCCGCCAAAAATCCTTCCAGGGAATGACGGGGAAGGGCTAACCCAGCTTCAGGAAAGAGAAGTGTTGCTCAGATCTCCCTTAAGTTTCTCCTATTCTTGCAAGTGCCATGCTCTGCGTTTACGGGGTGAGGCCGTGTTCTGGAAATACGCTCCAGAAGAACTCGCCAGGCTGTGAAAAACCCCATTGGGAATCGTGGTCGCAATCGCCCTGGAGCTCGCGCGACGGAAATTCAAAGATTTTAGCGTGGGCGAACGTGGAAGCGCCCATGCGCGGTAACGCAAACCAAGGTGAGGGAAGGAGCGCAGAAGGAGGGCGAGCGTGGTAGGAAGGGCGAGAGCTGGTGGTCGGCGAGCGATAACCCATAGACGAGCATTGGATACTGCAAGAAATAAGCCGACGTTTGTGCGAAAAAACACTGTCGGTTCGCGCGACGGAACACCATCCGTCCGCGCGATGGAAAAACCGTTGGTTCGCGCGTGGGCGAACATTGGAGAGCATGGGCGCAGACGCGCATGAGCGTAGACGTGCAGGCACGTGGGCGTGTGGGCGCGCAGGCGAGCGGTCGTGAGGGTGGGTAGGTGGATGAGAGCGAATCCGAGGCGGCGAACGCAAGCGTTAGCGCGATGGCGAGGAAACGCGCTGCCGCGTGGGCGAGGAAGACCGCTGGCGTTATGGATCAACAAGCGATCGGTGGTGAGCTGGTGAGCGCTAACGCGCAGGTTGGCGATGGCGCGTTGTGTTATGCCGACGCGATGGTCGAGCAGGATGCGCAGGTGAGCGATCGTGCGTTGGCGAGCAGTATGCGAAGGTGAGCGATCGCGAGCAGTATGTGCAGGAGGGCGATCGTGCGATGGTGATCGGCATGCGCCTGGTGATCAGTATGCGCAGGGTCGCGCGATGGCGATCAGTATGCGCAGGGTCGCGCGATGGCGATCAGTATGCGCAGGGTCGCGCGATGGCGATCAGTATGCGCAGGGTCGCGCGATGGCGATCAGTATGCGCAGGGTCGCGCGATGGCGATCAGTATGCGCAGGGTCGCGCGATGGCGATCAGTATGCGCAGGGTCGCGCGATGGCGATCAGTATGCGCAGGGTCGCGCGATGGCGATCAGTATGCGCAGGGTCGCGCGATGGCGATCAGTATGCGCAGGGTCGCGCGATGGCGATCAGTATGCGCAGGGTCGCGCGATGGCGATCAGTATGCGCAGGGTCGCGCGATGGCGATCAGTATGCGCAGGGTCGCGCGATGGCGATCAGTATGCGCAGGGTCGCGCGATGGCGATCAGTATGCGCAGGGTCGCGCGATGGCGATCAGTATGCGCAGGGTCGCGCGATGGCGATCAGTATGCGCAGGGTCGCGCGATGGCGATCAGTATGCGCAGGGTCGCGCGATGGCGATCAGTATGCGCAGGGTCGCGCGATGGCGATCAGTATGCGCAGGGTCGCGCGATGGCGATCAGTATGCGCAGGGTCGCGCGATGGCGATCAGTATGCGCAGGGTCGCGCGATGGCGATCAGTATGCGCAGGGTCGCGCGATGGCGATCAGTATGCGCAGGGTCGCGCGATGGCGATCAGTATGCGCAGGGTCGCGCGATGGCGATCAGTATGCGCAGGGTCGCGCGATGGCGATCAGTATGCGCAGGGTCGCGCGATGGCGATCAGTATGCGCAGGGTCGCGCGATGGCGATCAGTATGCGCAGGGTCGCGCGATGGCGATCAGTATGCGCAGGGTCGCGCGATGGCGATCAGTATGCGCAGGGTCGCGCGATGGCGATCAGTATGCGCAGGGTCGCGCGATGGCGATCAGTATGCGCAGGGTCGCGCGATGGCGATCAGTATGCGCAGGGTCGCGCGATGGCGATCAGTATGCGCAGGGTCGCGCGATGGCGATCAGTATGCGCAGGGTCGCGCGATGGCGATCAGTATGCGCAGGGTCGCGCGATGGCGATCAGTATGCGCAGGGTCGCGCGATGGCGATCAGTATGCGCAGGGTCGCGCGATGGCGATCAGTATGCGCAGGGTCGCGCGATGGCGATCAGTATGCGCAGGGTCGCGCGATGGCGATCAGTATGCGCAGGGTCGCGCGATGGCGATCAGTATGCGCAGGGTCGCGCGATGGCGATCAGTATGCGCAGGGTCGCGCGATGGCGATCAGTATGCGCAGGGTCGCGCGATGGCGATCAGTATGCGCAGGGTCGCGCGATGGCGATCAGTATGCGCAGGGTCGCGCGATGGCGATCAGTATGCGCAGGGTCGCGCGATGGCGATCAGTATGCGCAGGGTCGCGCGATGGCGATCAGTATGCGCAGGGTCGCGCGATGGCGATCAGTATGCGCAGGGTCGCGCGATGGCGATCAGTATGCGCAGGGTCGCGCGATGGCGATCAGTATGCGCAGGGTCGCGCGATGGCGATCAGTATGCGCAGGGTCGCGCGATGGCGATCAGTATGCGCAGGGTCGCGCGATGGCGATCAGTATGCGCAGGGTCGCGCGATGGCGATCAGTATGCGCAGGGTCGCGCGATGGCGATCAGTATGCGCAGGGTCGCGCGATGGCGATCAGTATGCGCAGGGTCGCGCGATGGCGATCAGTATGCGCAGGGTCGCGCGATGGCGATCAGTATGCGCAGGGTCGCGCGATGGCGATCAGTATGCGCAGGGTCGCGCGATGGCGATCAGTATGCGCAGGGTCGCGCGATGGCGATCAGTATGCGCAGGGTCGCGCGATGGCGATCAGTATGCGCAGGGTCGCGCGATGGCGATCAGTATGCGCAGGGTCGCGCGATGGCGATCAGTATGCGCAGGGTCGCGCGATGGCGATCAGTATGCGCAGGGTCGCGCGATGGCGATCAGTATGCGCAGGGTCGCGCGATGGCGATCAGTATGCGCAGGGTCGCGCGATGGCGATCAGTATGCGCAGGGTCGCGCGATGGCGATCAGTATGCGCAGGGTCGCGCGATGGCGATCAGTATGCGCAGGGTCGCGCGATGGCGATCAGTATGCGCAGGGTCGCGCGATGGCGATCAGTATGCGCAGGGTCGCGCGATGGCGATCAGTATGCGCAGGGTCGCGCGATGGCGATCAGTATGCGCAGGGTCGCGCGATGGCGATCAGTATGCGCAGGGTCGCGCGATGGCGATCAGTATGCGCAGGGTCGCGCGATGGCGATCAGTATGCGCAGGGTCGCGCGATGGCGATCAGTATGCGCAGGGTCGCGCGATGGCGATCAGTATGCGCAGGGTCGCGCGATGGCGATCAGTATGCGCAGGGTCGCGCGATGGCGATCAGTATGCGCAGGGTCGCGCGATGGCGATCAGTATGCGCAGGGTCGCGCGATGGCGATCAGTATGCGCAGGGTCGCGCGATGGCGATCAGTATGCGCAGGGTCGCGCGATGGCGATCAGTATGCGCAGGGTCGCGCGATGGCGATCAGTATGCGCAGGGTCGCGCGATGGCGATCAGTATGCGCAGGGTCGCGCGATGGCGATCAGTATGCGCAGGGTCGCGCGATGGCGATCAGTATGCGCAGGGTCGCGCGATGGCGATCAGTATGCGCAGGGTCGCGCGATGGCGATCAGTATGCGCAGGGTCGCGCGATGGCGATCAGTATGCGCAGGGTCGCGCGATGGCGATCAGTATGCGCAGGGTCGCGCGATGGCGATCAGTATGCGCAGGGTCGCGCGATGGCGATCAGTATGCGCAGGGTCGCGCGATGGCGATCAGTATGCGCAGGGTCGCGCGATGGCGATCAGTATGCGCAGGGTCGCGCGATGGCGATCAGTATGCGCAGGGTCGCGCGATGGCGATCAGTATGCGCAAGGTCGCGCGACGGCGATCAGCATGCCAGGGTCGCGCGATGGCGATCAGCATGCGCAGGTGGGCGGTCGCGCGATGGCGATCAGCATGCGCAGGTGGGCGGTCGCGCGATGGCGATCAGCATGCGCAGGTGGGCGGTCGCGCGATGGCGATCAGCATGCGCAGGTGGGCGGTCGCGCGATGGCGATCAGCATCCGCAGGTGGGCGGTCGCGCGATGGCGATCAGCATCCGCAGGTGGCCGGTCGCGCGATGGCGATCAGCATCCGCAGGTGAGGGTCGCGCGATGGCGATCAGCATCCGCAGGTGAGGGTCGCGCGATGGCAATCAGCATCCGCAGTTAAGGGTCGCGCGATGGCGATCAGCATGCGCAGGTGAGCTAGTAGCTGGCGAACCATGTTCCTTCAGAAGTGTTGGAGAACGTTGGCTGTAACACACGCGGGCGATCCGGAGATCGCCGAGAGACAGGTGATCGCTGGCGAGCTGATGATCGCTGGTGAGCTGATGATCTCTGACGAGCAGAAGGCTACGCGTGGAAGCCTGTGCATAGAAGAAGAGTCCTTGACCCCGACCTGAACCGAAGTTCTAGATCGCGAGGGCGAACGTGGGCGCACAGGGCGCGTAACAGGAACCAACAGGAACAGCAGGAATGATCATCTTGAAAGCGCTGACGAACAGAAGAGCGCCTGTGTGTTAACACTGAGCAGGAGAGAACACAGCAGAAGGGCGCGCAGGGAAACACTGACACGCAAGGGAAGAACCCCCGTGGGGGCAACCCTTTACCCCGAAGGGATCGTTGTCCGCCGGGAGACTGATGTCCGTCGGAAGACCGCTGTCCGTCGGGAAGACCGTTGTCCGTCGGGAAGACCGTTGTCCGTCGGGAAGACCGTTGCCCGTCGGAAGACGAGATCAGACTGCTGTCCATCTGCACCAAGGCGGAAGATCGAGAAAAAGGAGTTGTAGGCTGCAAACGGAGATCCAAAAAGGCGCCTCAAGCACCCTTATAGGGAGATGAGAGCCCCTTACGACGAGGCAGACGGTGGGCCTACGGCGAGGGAGGCCAACAGCAACCGCAACAGAAGAAACCTCCGAAGAGGAGTCTCTATGAGTGTACTCTCTCGCGAACGAAAGAGAAACACTTTGTAGAAGAGACTGGTCAGCCAGTGACCTAAAAGGAGCAATCCTCCGAAGAGGAGCTCCTGCAGTTGCCCAGCCCCTTGAGCGAAGCTGCAGGTGCGACCGCTCAGCACCAAGAGCATAGTCGCACGAAAAAAAGGCAAGAGAAGAACCCTCCCAAAAGGGGAAAAACTCAAGCCTGGACAGGAAAAACTTCCCTCGGAAGGAAAGTTACCCGCCCAAGGAGGCAAGCCTCCTGAGAGTTCTAAAATGAACTGGAGAGCTGTCCGTCGACACGGGAGTACTTCCAGTAGAAGGAGACACGTCCCTGACGAAAAAACAAGGGGGGAGGCAGCAACAGCCGAATCCCCAGGACTCAACCAGACAGCTCACACCGTTGCCATATTACAGAAATGAACTAGATCGGTAACTGTAAAAAAATAAAACAAATAATATTAGTACACATTCATTCCCCCGGGAAGGCCCCGAAGAGGAATCCCGAGGGAAAGGAACAAGAATTACACAACAGGCACGTGCCCTCACAACCACTTACACTCACGGAAGGAGAGCTGTAACCAAAACAGAATTATAACAATTATAATTATGTAACTATGTAATAATGTAATTTAAAAAAGAATGCACACTAAAGAAAGAACGAAAACCCCGAAAGGAATCGTTCTACAAAAAACAACTACAATTAGATTCATAACTAATTGAGACAAAAGTACGGCGTAGCAACCCCCCCACACGGAAAGGAAGCTACAAGGGCGTAGTAAAACGTAGTAAAAGGGTGAACGACCTCAAGAGAGAGAGAGAGAGAAAGACATAGGTCAAACTCGATCGCCACCCATAAAATTACGCCGTGGTGGCCTAACTGCCGAGGACTCCACGTAGATATCGTACACTACACACACAAATCTGAAAAGGAAACTTACTTATTTCTATACTCAATTATATATACAAACATGAAAACATGTTTACATATATATTGAGTAAATGAAAAGTAAGCGATTAAGTAAAGACAAAACAAACAATGGCTGCCAAGAGAGGACCAAGACAGAGACGTCTGTCACAGTCCGAGCCAAAAGTGAAAGTGAGTATTCACCTGTGTGTGAGGGGGAGGAGGGGTAGCTAGCTACCACTCCCCTACCCCCCGCTAACTAGCGCGGGGGTAATACACCCTCGTTAAATTCTAATGGCTCGCCATTTCAGCTACGCTAAAAGGTAACCCTTTGTAAATAGCGTGGTTTGTATTTCGGTTACGGAACAAACAGAAAATAAATAAAAATGTATCCAAATACTTTTTTTAACATTTATGTAGTAACATTAAATTTATTAAAAATTACAAATGTAGCCATAAACATTTCTTGTGCAATCCATCAATACAAAAAAAAAAAAAAAAATGCATACCTTCCAATATCTCCACCTGCTGTTTCACTAGCAGCTGATCAATCTGCACAAGGTACTCTAAACCCATGGGACAGTTCTGCACAACAGGAGGTGGCATCCATTCACCTAAAACAACAGTAAATTTCTCATAAAATCATTAAAATGCTCAACCACAAATTGCAAAAAATCATAAATCCAAATCGAAACAGAAATGTGATAAGCTGTGCATTAGTAAAGCAACACTCACATTTTGTGTCCATATCTTGCCATATTGGTAAAAACAAGGCATTTCAAGACTTGCAGATATGTACAGTACTGTTATATGATCAGTGGCTAGATGTTTGCACGGTTTAGTACGTCAAAGCCTAAGCACTGGGGGCACAAAATCCCTTTAGTACTTACGTAATTAATATGGTTTGATGAAAATAAAAATGTTTTGCAAACAAACATGTAGTACAGTACAATAATTTTAAAATATTATACTCTTATAGTGATACATGAAGAGACATACAAAATAAAACCAGGAGTGAAATTACATTATATAGGAAGACAGATTTTTAGCAAATACAACTACTGTACGGTACAGTATAAGGTATCAAAAACATAATAATTCACTACAGTAGTATAGTTGGGGATTCAAACTAAGATAAAACAGCATAATACGTTGTGTACTCGTTTTCACATGCATACATAAATACTCTCTCCTATGGATATGGCCAACAAAGCAGCTGCTGAGAGGTTTACTAGGAGAAAAGCCATCCAAATTCAAGGATTCTACCCCAACATATACAAGCTAAATTGTATTTCAATAGCCTATTCCAAGACCTAAACTAAAAACGGATTTTGAGCGAAGCGAAAAATCTATTTTTGGGTGAGATAGCCATGGCGTCCTGATGGAAGGTTCCTGTTTGGTAGCTTCCTTGGGTATAAGACTACTAAGATATTCCCAGAGAATTTAACCACAGGTTATCACAGAATTCTAACTTCTGGAGCGAGTATCTCAAAGGTTTCCCTTTAAGACATCGTAATACAACAGGGGACACGCATGTCTGAACGTGCCACATAGCTATCTCCACCCCGAACAGAGTTAATGCTTCGGTGTGTAAGGGCTGAGAATAGCTGGGAGCCGTTCCACAGCTAATCTCACTCGTGGCTACTACTGATACTCGAGACGTAAACAAACGGACGCCATTGCTCTAATGACGTCACGCGCGTCTTTATCCTGGCGCCAGTTGCTGCCCATCACCATGATACAATTGTGTAGGGTGGGAACAAACTGAACGAAGTAGTAGGGAGGGTCCATCAGGACGCCATGGCTATCTCACCCAAAAATAGATTTTTCGCTTCGCTCAAAATCCGTTTTTTGGGCTCAAGCCATGGCGTCCTGATGGAAGAGTACCAGAGAATCAATGTATCGTGGTAGATTTTCCCCCAGAGTTAAGTGCCTAGGCATTGACAAAACAGCAAAGTAATCTTAGGTAAGAACCATAGGAACGAAGTATCCTGCCCCCCATTGGTAGGAAGTTCCCATGGGCTATGCCGACGTCAAAGTGGTATTGAAGGGCTATTCATCTTGACAGAAGAACTTTTAAGAGTTTAGAGATGAAGCAGAATGTTTGATATTTGTATAGGAACATTCTGAAGTAGGTCAGTGGTGGTTGGGCACTGTGTATAGAGTTCATCTCCTGATTATCAGAAGTAAGTATTCGTGTAGGAACCTTACTGAGACAAGGTGAATATAATTTAGGATTAGACATCTTAAATTCTTCATGACCATAAAGGAGGAATAAATAAAACTATGACAGTATGTATTTCATAGTAAGTAGGAGCTGAAAGAGACGCATAAGTAATAAAATAGAAATTTTATTTCACAATGCAGAAATTAAATAATTTACAGCAAAAGTAAAGTTCATTTACAGTAATAATAATGTACATAGAAATAAAGGCTTGCTCTTGAATCTGAAAAGGAATTTCAGGATTAGTAGGTACTCGTTCTCGAGGAACGCAAGTCTTTAAACAACACATCATGCTCAAGGCATGCGGCACTTGTGTGACACTATGACATTTCACCTGGGATAAGAACAGTTATAAAAGCACTAAGTGTTTTTAGACATCACTATGAATCGCTCGAGGGTCAACATAGGCACCCGAAGAGTTAGAGTCCCAAGTAACTCACTGTTCTACGCAGAGTTAGGTGCAGGTTTCATAACACTACCTGCGGCTACCACAAAATGTTTGATTTCGTGCACTTGTTTCGCATAATGTTTAAAGAAAACTCGCGAGGACTTCCAGCCCGTAAAGTTTTTGAGGCTCTCAAAGTCCATGCTCTGAAAGAAGTTCAGAGAAGATGCCACTTTTCTAGGATCATGACCAGCGGGTGTACTGTTCGGATCCGCTCTGCGAATGAAGTAGGTGATTTTCGCTCTTAATTGTTTCAGTGACAGGTCGCTGCCCGATGTTTCTCCTTTGAAGAGTTGGCCTCCACCAAAGTTCGAAGTTCTGCGAAGATAGACCTTGAGACTCTCTACTGGACATAGAGAGACATCCTCCTTCAGGGGGCATATTCTCCAAGGGCCCCATCTTTTGGTGGGTAATTCATTTTTGGCGAGAAACGTCGGATCAGGGGAGAGGGTCACTTCTCCTGAATCAGCAAACAGGATGTGTCCCTCTTCTCTTGATAATGCCACTATTTCGCTGACTCGAGCTCCCGAGGCGAGAGCAAATAAAAATATAACTTTCTGAGTCAGATCCTTGAGGGGGCATGAATCGTTGTCCAAGTTGGAGGCGAAATGGAGCACCTTGTCTAGTGACCAGGAGATCGGTTTCGGAGGGGGTGCTGGGCGTAGGCGAGCACATGCTTTTGGTAATTTGTTAAAGATGTCGTTG
Organism: Palaemon carinicauda; assembly: GCF_036898095.1. Lineage (NCBI taxonomy): Eukaryota > Metazoa > Arthropoda > Malacostraca > Decapoda > Palaemonidae > Palaemon > Palaemon carinicauda. The sequence continues at coordinate 176,718,323 of NC_090728.1, forward strand.
GACAGATCAATTTGGAAAGCATATAGAATTGGTCTAGTCAAAGCCGATTTGCAGGTTGAAATCGTATTGGCTGCTAATCCTTGTCCATGAAGGTGAATGAAGAAGGACATACAGAAATCAATGGTGATTTCTTTAGGATTTTTTGCTTTAACAAAGGAGACCCATTTCCTCCAGGATGATTCATATTGCCGTCTCGTGGATTCGGTCTTGTATTCCTCTAGGAAGTCTAGACTTTTCTTCGAGATCCCAAACCTCTTCTTTGCGGCAAGGGAGAGAAAATCATGAGATGAAGGTCCTTGATTTTCGATGATGAAGCGAAGACAGTCGACTTCTGTACTTGTTGAGAGAGAACTGGGCCCGGGAGAGGGATCAGCTTGGGCTGCAGCTCCAGGACCAGGGGGTACCAGTTGCTCCGGGGCCACTTGGGAGCCACTAGGGCCGCTGTCCCTTTGAAGGTTCTCAGTTTGGAGAGGACTTTCAACAGAAGGTTGGTGGGAGGGAACAGGTATATCTTGGACCATCTGTTCCAGTCCAGTGACATGGCGTCCACCGCTTCTGCTTTGGGGTCCTCGTACGGGGCTACGTACAGAGGAAGTTGATTGTTGTCGCTCGTTGCAAAGAGATCTATCTGAAGTTCTGGGACTTGATGAGAGATGAAGGAGAATGATCTTGCGTCTAGAGACCATTCCGACTCTATCGGGTTTGTCCGAGATAGAGCATCCGCTGTCACGTTGCGGAATCCTTGTAGGTGAACTGCAGACAGGTGCCACTTCTTCTTCTCCGCCAGACGGAAGATTGGGAGAAGCACCTGATTTATCTGGGGCGATCTTGAGCCCTGGCGATTGAGACAACGAACTACCACCGAGTTGTCTAGGGTTAGACGGATGTGGATCGAGGGCGGCGGGGATAACTTCTTCAGAGTAAGAAGGACCGCCATGGCCTCCAAGATGTTTATGTGGAACGTCTTGAATAGTGGAGACCAGGTCCCTTGAGCTTGTTTCAGGTGGGAGTGACCTCCCCAGCCCTCCAGTGAGGCATCCGTGTGGATGTTGAGAGATGGAGGAGGGTGTTGGAGAGGAATGGACCTTTTCAGGGCCTTTGCTTCCGACCACGGCTTTAGGAGGCGTCGAAGTCTGTTTGGAAGCCGTCTCTTGAGGTCTCTTCGAGCGATGGATGCCGATCGTCTCCAGACTCCCGCGGCATCCTTTAGCTGTGCGCGAAGCACTGGGTTTGTCACTGAGGCGAATTGTAGAGAGCCTAGAACTCGTTCCTGCTGTCGTCTTGAAATGCGTTTGGATTTCAGTAGTCGCTTGACAGACCCTGCTATTTCCTTCCTTTTCTTCTGGGGGATGGAAAGGCGGTGTGACTGAAGATTCCAGTGGATTCCCAGCCACTGAAACTTCTGAGCTGGAGAGAGGCGAGATTTCTTCTCGTTGATCTTGAATCCCAGGTGTTCTAGGTACTGGGTAACTTCGTCGCAAGACTTTGCACACTCTTCGGGCGATGGAGCCCAGACTAGCCAGTCGTCGAGGTAGGCCATCACCTGGACGTTTCTTAGGCGGAGCTGTTGTACTATGGCATCCGCCAGCTTTGTGAAGATCCGAGGGGCCACATTGAGGCCGAATGGCATGGCCCGGAAGGCGTAGCTTTTCCTTTGGAGTCGAAATCCTAGGTAGGAGGAAGCATGATGGTTCATTGGAATGTGCCAATAGGCATCCGCCAGGTCTATAGAGACCGTGTAGGAACCTTGAGGCAGAAGGGTCCTTATTTGTTGAAGCGTCAGCATCTTGAATTTGTTGTTCTCTATGAACTTGTTGAGGGGGGATAAGTCCAGAATGACTCTGAGCTTGTCTGAGTCCTTCTTGGGAACGCAAAACAGTCTCCCTTGGAACCTGGTGGACTATACCTTCCTTATCACCTTCTTGTTCAAGAGGTCTAGAACATATTCTTCCAGAATGGGGGTCGATTGTTGAAAGAACCGCTGGAAGATTGGGGGTGGTTGCACCCAACTCCAGCCTAGACCGTTCTTGATGATGCTGTGTGCCCAAGGATCGAAGGTCCAACGATCCTGGAATTGGCGGAGTCTTCCTCCCACCGGAAGCACTTCATTGCTTCTGGTGTCCCGAGGGCTTGTTGCCTCGGCCGCTAGCTCCCTTTCCTCCTCTACCTCTGGAGGGACGACGAGAGGCGTCTCTGCTTGCACCCCTGGACGAGCCTCTACCTCTGGCATGAAAGGTAGTGGATGGCTGCTCAAAGGCAGGGGTGAAGACCGGTGACTGTGACAACACCGGTTGGGGGACCAATTGAAAGGTCTGCTGTGGTTGGGCAACCACTTGGGAGGTAGCGGGTCCCGGAAACTGACGTCGTTGTTGACGTTGCTGGGGTTTTGGCTTCTGAGGTTTCCTCTTAGGCTGAGGTCCATCGTCCTGAGAGGGTTTCCTTTTTCTGGACATGCCCCACTTGTGGAGAAGGTTCCTATTCTCCGTGGCGGCTCTGTCAGTTATTTCCTTGACAAGGTCAGAAGGAAACAGGTGCTTTCCCCAGATGTTGGAGGAAATCAGCCTCCGGGGTTCGTGTTTCACGGTGGCACCGACAAACACGAATTCACGACAGGCTCTACGAGCCTTTATGAAATGGTACAAGTCCTTCATTACTGTAAGTAAGTGGGATTTGGCTAGTACCATGTAGTGATCAGGTACTCTTGTGTCACAGGCCATAATTTCAAGTTGGACTTGATGAGAAAGAGATGCCGCAAGCCTCTCCTTCGTGTCTTGTTCCCGGCGAAGGAGGTGATCATTGAGCTTAGGGAGGTCCTCATTAAACTGACGTCCGGCGACGTCAGGATCGAGCCTACCCACGACGAAAGTATGTTGAACATCTTTCCATTGTCTAGTGTCAGGGGGTGTCACGATGGAGAAGGGTCTGCACTCCTCCAGTGCAGGGCAGGGTTTTCCTTCTTCCGCCGCTTTAAGGCATGCAGCTAAGGCCTTTTCCAGGAAAGGAAGAACCGCAGTGTCAGGTGCGACATAAGTAGGATGCTTCTTGCTCAAGGCAGGAAGCTTAGAGCAGGTAAAGCCCCTGCTCTTAAATGCGGAGGCTAGCATAGCCTGGGCCTTTGCGAGATCGAACACTATCTCTTCTTTAGGTTCGGTCTCCTCCTTCGAGGCAGGTTCGGAACGAAGCCGGACGTAACAGTTCGGGTAGGCCTCGAAGCTTGGGAAGAACTCCACATCTTCCAACGGGACCGTGCCAATCTTGTCACTAACAAAGATCCTGCCGGTCGCAATAACCATATGCTCTGCATACCTCCACGGGTTGGCATGAGAGCAAGCTGGGAGATCCTTAACCGAGATCTTCTTCGGTTCTCTGGATCCAATCATTGACCTGATGGACTCCTGGTTCTCCTTCAGTCTGTCGTCCATGACAGCTCTAATCAGCCGGATCAGTTCTTGGGTAGACGAAGAGGGATCCGGGGTCGAGGAGGTAGACGGAATGGACACATCCGTCGGTGTAGGAGTAGGCGGAGGGATGGATGAGGGAGGAGCTCCAAGCTCCGACTCGGTGTATTCCACCTTGTCTTCGTCCTCTTCGGCTCCTTGAGCCATAAGCGTCTTCTCCGTGTCTTCCGAGACGTCAGAGATCTGCTCATCATCCTCGGAATCTAGACGACACTCATGCATGGACTGAGCCATGACCACATCAGGTTCCACCGTAATTTGGACAGTGGGGATTGCGTCTTTCGGAACCACTGAGTCAGGGGAGGCCTTAGGGAACAACAGGGACCTCAGTTCTTCGGTGGCCAGGTACGGTCCGGTAGCATTTTTCTGAAAGCCACGCACCCACTTGCGCAGCTTTTCACGAGAAATGTCTCTAACCTCCGCTGAGGGAGGGTTATGGAAGGCCTCAACTAGGTGGGCCTGGCAGACCGTACAATCCAGTGGATTCCAGAACTTCAAATCCCCTTTCTTGTCTGCACAAGGGGCGTGAGTCCTACAAGCCGTATGCCCGTAAAACTGCGGGCGTTTCACAGCGCAGAAGGCGAAGTCACACTTCATCTGCTCCTCCTGTGGAAGAAAGAGAAAATGAGTATGGGGGAGTCATAGGAATGGCTCTTAAACTAAGTTAATATTAATCATTAATTTTAACTTAAGAAGGTGTGATGCATAGAGAATGAAAACAGTAAAGGAGAACACACTCCATGCATCTCGCCCGGCTGGTTACCATAAGCTTGGTCCTGGGATAATCCAAATGACCGAGATCATTGGATATAGTTTCCTAGGATTCCCATTATATTGGAACTCCATGGAAAGCCAAGGACAAGGTTGGGATCGAATTCATTCGGTTCCCAGTTAAGAGCCAGAAGGCCTCATAAAGGTAACTGCTTCTGGCAACCAGCCGTGCTAAGATGCACATAGCATGCTGGAATTAGAAGAATGCAAAGAGACAGCATGATCACTAATAAAGCAGTACTAGGTACTGATCTTAAAAGCAAAGCAGCTTATCTATTTGCTATGTAGGGCTATCTTAGTCTTATGATAGCTACAGTGAGGGGGTGCAAGTATTCTTGACGCCTCCGGGGCATCCGGCAAGCCGCCGGCATGCCGGAGCTCGCTCCAGCATAGATTCTGGCATTAGAACAGACAATTTTCAAAAGTCAGTTAGGTACCAGGATGGCGGCCGCCGGCACAGCGGCGGCACGCCGGCAAGGAGCGGCGGCTCCGGCAGCCGGAGGATGCCAGGTTGGTGACTGGGATAAGGATGGTACAGGTAGTATCGGGTTGCCGGCAGTATATGCCGGCACTCCGGTGATCGACCGGCAAGCGGACGATTAGATAGGAGTAGGAGAGCCGCCGGTAGTAGCCGGCGGCAGCCGGCAGTCCCTCGGTACACGGGGGGCTGGCGGCAAGGGTAGGGAAGTCACCAAGAGGGAGGCAGGTATTGCCGACAGTAGAGGCGGCAAGAGACCGGCACCCGGATAGATAGAGAGACAGGGGGAGGGGGGAAGGAATGCAGGAAGTACCGTCAGGGTTCCAGACATCCCTCCCCCTCCCTGAGAGGGTGTACCCATGATAGAGACAGGCTCTAACATCCATAAGCAGGGGTCACTAGGGACCGGGAGCAGGTAGCCCAAGGGAGGGCTAGGGAACACCCAAGAGGGGGGGGGGGAGACTCCCCTATGCAGAACTACACTAGTAACTAACCTTATAGGACACTATGAAGGTATATGTACCAGAGCGGACTGCACAGGGAAGCTCGGGTAGCCCTACTCATCCACCCTAAGGAGGATTTGTAGGACAGGGGACAGATGAGTATAAGCTAACCTAAGCATAGGCTAGGCTATACAAGAGATAGGTGGGGAGGGAGAAGAGAGAGGTCTTCCCAGGAAGGGTTTCTGTACCAGAGCGGCCACTAAGGGAAGGGAGGACACTCCCTAACCTAAGATCAGGCTGATCGGCTAAAACGGTGCAAGAGTACAGTTTCAGCATGGAACAGAGAAACCTTCCTAACCCGACCTAGAGCAGGGCTAAAAGTCCTGAACTAGGCAAGGAAGAAGACATATCGCTATCGCAGGAAAGTCATAGACTATCCTAGCCATAGAGGTAGGCTAGCCTAACCTCACTCTCAGACGCAATCCTAAAGGGGGTTCATTCCTTTAGGGAGGACTGAGAGGCGATATATATACTCTATTAGACAATTAATCCCTTTACTCAGAAAAGGGATCAAGGCTAAATAGAGGGAATGCCAAGGCAGGGGATGAAGGAAGCATATAGGGGTCCTAAGGTTAGGTTAGGCTAGAAAGAATCACTGACTAGCCTATCCCCTATATGGTCCCTGAAGGCGAAAACATTTGCATCACTAGTCAAAAGTATTGTAAAATAATAATGCCACTATCTTCATAACTTAGTCTAGGATCACTAATAAATCATGCATGAACACTTGTATGTAGGCTCCTGGCCTGGGGGCTATAGTAGCCGACTGGTATGAGGTCAATCGATGACCGATAAAAGCGTCTAAACACGATATAAAAGTTCCTAGCTATGAAGACTAAATAAACTAATGTATTCGATTAGTATATAATGCCGGAAGCGTTGTTGTGGCTAACTAAATAAGACATGCAAAACAACAACGACGCCATAAAATGGCGGGTCCGGTAGAGGCACAGCTCTGCCACAAAACATCAATTATTTCGTAAAATAATATATACTTTACGGCCAGAGCTTAATTAAACAATACTGGAACCTTGTACTCAACTTTCCAGAAGAAGGCGAGGCTGAAGGTAACGACATAGCGAAGATGCAAAGCGATAAAGTTAACACAAGGGAAAATCCGTCTAAGTAGGGCAGCTACTAAACAAAGGATAAAGACGCGCGTGACGTCATTAGAGCAATGGCGTCCGTTTGTTTACGTCTCGAGTATCAGTAGTAGCCACGAGTGAGATTAGCTGTGGAACGGCTCCCAGCTATTCTCAGCCCTTACACACCGAAGCATTAACTCTGTTCGGGGTGGAGATAGCTATGTGGCACGTTCAGACATGCGTGTCCCCTGTTGTATTACGATGTCTTAAAGGGAAACCTTTGAGATACTCGCTCCAGAAGTTAGAATTCTGTGATAACCTGTGGTTAAATTCTCTGGGAATATCTTAGTAGTCTTATACCCAAGGAAGCTACCAAACAGGAACCTTCCATCAGGACGCCATGGCTTGAGCCCAAAAAGGTAACTGTCTTCAAATGAGGTTACCAAATTCCCCAACCTATCCAAGCTAAATCGAATTTCAATAGACTGTTCCAAGACCTTACTTTCCCCAGAGGTCTCTCTACTCCAATGAGTTCACTACACTGAGTTATTAATTCAGAAAAAGACAATGCCAAGTACTGTACTGTATTTTGCCACTTTGCAAAGAAATGTTGACATTATTCTCTTTATAAATGGTATTGGATTCATTAACAGAAGCCATACTCGAATGTCATAATATCAATCTGATAATAGTTACAACATATCTAAAATAGATTTTCCTTGGTCAGTTTATCTAGTTCAAAAGAATGTTCAAGATTTGATGAAGTATTGCTAAATGATTTACAGAATTTTGATTCTATGGCCCAGTGCTGGGTGATCTGATGTTTGAAAACCAGGCATTACTATATAACAATGTCTGTCTCACCCATCCTATTGAATACTAAATAATAAATTTTGTAAACCATTATAGTGTACAGTAATTGTAAAATAAAGGTAAGCTATTTTTAGCATTGTTAAAATTGGTAATTTAGTTGCTTTGATGAAATTAATTGTACTTTAATACTAATCTGTAACCTGAGGAATAAATTTAATGTTAATATTTGAACAAAGTTCTAATTCAATATCTACAACTATGAAACTACATCAAATTTCAAGTTAAAGGGTTAAAATTCATGTTCCATATCAAGCTGATGTTGATTGAGGCTGAAACAATTACCAGACAGACACTGGAGTTTTCTTTTACTAAAAGAAATCACAGCCAAGTCTTTAGTCCAACTTTTGGGACTTACCAACTAATTCCATGTTGCATCAATTTTTTGCCACACTCCTCACTGCAGGAAGGACAATGCAATGGACAAAGATTTTACAAATGGAAAGAAGTTTCTTTTAAATGACTGACTGTGTCCTCTAAATTTTAAATATTTAACTTAGCCGGTGAATATATAATAGCTGCTACTCAGCGGCTCGACAGAAAACACACTCAAAAAACTCGCGAGCGATCGCTATGAAGGTTGCAGGTGTGCCCACCAGCGCCAACTATCGGCTAGATACCACTCTTGCATGTAAACAAACCCTTCAATTCTTCTCTGTCGACCTTGACGACAAGACGTATCATTACTCGCTGTAGAACCTGGAGTTTTCTCAACATATTTGGTGAAGTACTTCATTTTGGTTTGAGCTTTCGCAGTGCAGGTGTTTTATCTTCAACTTAAATCTTGAACTCGTTTTTGGATAGATTTAATTTTTGATGACTTTGGATTGTTTTTTGGACTTTCTTTGACTTTTAAAGAAGGATGTCCTAGAGGGCGCGCGTGGTAGGTGTCGTTGGGGAGTTCAACCATGTTATCTAGGGCCTGTCACGGCCCTCCCCATTGATGAAGGGATTATCTAAATGGAAGACAACCTGTGAATAGTGGTTTACACACGCCTTTGTTTAATACACGACACCTACAAGGTGTTCGCGCGAGGGTTGTAACCTCTGCATTCCATGCTTTTATCTTTCTCTAGTATATTTGGAAGATTTATATTAGGAAAGGTATAAGGAAGGACCTTTCTCACCGGGCGTCACAGGCCTCTTCCCAGAAATAGATTTTTCCTTCGTCAAAATCCCTTTATTAGGCCTCTTCGATTAGCTTTCCATTTATAATAAACATCAAGATAAATTTTAATGATTTGTTTATATGCGACCTTTCCTGAGAGTAGGCGGTCCTAACTTGGAAACCGAAGTTAAACAACGTTGAGCCCTTTCAATCGTAAATAACTTTTACAGAGCTAATGATTTAAAACTTATTAAATGAATATTTTTTAGTAGATATTTTATGAAAGATTTTCTTTGAATAGTCTTCGTACTGTTTCAAAGATGAACTAACGTTTAGTTTATTTATGCTACGCAGTTTGCGCTCTATCGTTACGATAGAGAGAGAGAGTATCACGGTTTCACTTTGCAGAAAGAGTAAATCAATTCTGACGTTTTGTTCATTGTTCTTTCAAAGCTTAAATGTTTTAAATTCTATTTTAAAGGAACTTTTTAATTGAAAAACCTTTCAGATTTTTTTTCCTTTGGTCAAATAACCTGTTTATTGACGAAACGTAAGTGGGCTCTTCTCTTCGGTGCGAAATCAAGAGAGAGAGAGAGAGAGAGATAGGAACGGAGAGAGAGAGAGGAGAGAGAACGTTCCGATCTTTATTCTCGTCCCAAGCGAGTAACGTTGTTCTCGAGTTACTCTCGTCCCTAGTCTCTGTACGGGGAGAAAGGATAAAACGTTTTTAGTTTTTATTCTCGTCCCAAGGCACTGTACGGTGAGAGATTGAAAACGTAGTTTTGAATGAACTAGTGTTTAGTCTCTTTCCCAGCCACTGATCTTTTTACCTTAAAATATGTTTACTGTTTTTTGCTTGTATTAATGTGCTTACATTATACGACTGATTTCGCAATTATAACCTTTTGATGAGGGTAGAATTGCGTGCTTCAGGTAGAAATCAGTTTTATTCATACCTAATGTGAATTGTTAAAAAATTTGATTTCAGTGAAATAAGTGCAAAACAGAAAATCGTAGTGATAAAGTGATATTGCGCAAAGTGTTATCAGTGTTGCGACCGAGGGTTCGTCTGTTCGTGCCTGTCGTTCGCCTAGTCCGAGACCTCTTGCAAGCTCCCAAGCCCAGGGGAGAAGTAATGTCGTACGACTTATGGGTTCGAGAGGCCTTGATCAGCGAACAGACGTTCCCTCTATGGTATCAGGCGTATCTCACCAAGATCACCACTACCATAAGGTGAGAGAGACGATTTTCTCCTCGTCATCCGAAGGCTTTTCGCATAAGAAACCGTGGAACAAGGTTTCGAGGCCCTTTAAGCGAAAGTCAGTCCTTTCAGGACAGGTCCAGCATCCTGGTTTTAACTATTAGGACAGCTCTGACCCTATGCAGTCATCGGAAGACTGCTCGCCGCCTAAACAAAAGCGTAACACAGGCTCCGAGAGTCTTTTTGTAGGCAAGGTTTTGCAGTCACAGACGTTACCCTCATCTCTTACCGCAACCATTCCCGTTGATCCTAAATGGGTTGTACGGCAAGACATGCAGAATAAGCTTGCCTCTCTTATGGAAGACTATTCTGCCGATAAGGTTCACGTTGATCCTAGCCGTTTATCTCATCGAGATCCTGGCCTTCAGCCGCCCAAACGAACCTTTGTGCGTCCTGTTGACGTTGGCGTAGCTAAGTCACGTCAGTCACGATATGTAGAGCCTCATTCGATGCGGTCACGTGTTGATTTTCAGCCGCATTTGGACGTTAGGCCGCTTCCTAATGCTCCTGTTGACGTTCAGGACGTTCGCCAACCAGCGGAGTTGACTTGTTTTGACGCTGAGCGTCAACTACCGCAGTCTAGAGTTGTTTTGACTGCTCAGACTAGGCAGTCAAAACAGTCTCGAGTGGACGCCGAGCGTCCTCCCGCACCTGTTGTTGTTGACAGTTCACAGACTGTTAAGCAGTAACATGACGTTGCGTCCTGGTCCGCTACTAATGCACCAGTGCGTGTGGACTCTGCTTGTAAAGCATTGCCACCACGGTAGGTCTCTCCCTTGCTTGAGACTCGGCTATTGTCGGACAAGGTTCCTTCAGATGAGGAAGTTGCTGTTCCCCCTCCTACTGATATTCCCTTGAGGACTCTGTCAGACGGAGAGGAGCCTAAAGCTGCTTAGCCCTCCATGGACTTTAAATAAATCATGCTGATTTTTAAGGATCTTTGTCCGGATCTTTTTGTAACTGCTGCTCCTCGTTTGCCTAAACGTCAGAGTTTACACTAGGCCTAGCTACTTCGAAGCCGTTGTTTTATAAGCTAGTGCTCTCTCGCTCTTCTAAGAGAGCTTTACGTTTGCTAGGCGACTGGTTTATCACCAGGAGGAGTTTGGGGGAGACAGCCTTTGCTTTCCCTACTTTTAAGCTGGCTTATAGAGCGAGAGTCTGATATGACACGAGAGAAGTTCTCGGCTTGGGAGTTCCTGCCTCTGCCCAGATAGACTTCTCAAACCTCATAGACTCTCCCTGGCGCCTGGCCATGAGACGCTCCAAGATTTTACAGGTCGACTTCACAGCTATTTTCGAGCCTTTGAAGTTTTGCTGTACAATTATGTCATGCATAAACAAGGCTTTCAGGGATGGCTCCAATGATCTGACAGCCATGTTCTCTGCAGGAACAAGTCCCTCAGGGATGGCTCCAATGATCTGGCAGCCATGTTCACTGCAGGAGTACGTAAGAGGCAAGTGCGCTCAATGTGTTCATTGTCAAGACAAACTTCACGATGAAGTCTACCAGGCTGTCTTGACAGCATTTATGGAAGGCGACTGGATGGTCTCTCTCGACCTTCAGGAGGCATACTTCCACATTCCTATACACCCGGATTCCCAACCGTTTCTGAGGTTTGTTTACAGGAATGTGGGGTACCAGTTTCGAGCCCTGTGCTTTGGCCTCAGTCCTGCTCCTCTCGTGTTTACGAGGCTCATGAGGAATGTGGCAAAATCCCTCCATCTATCGGGGATCCGAGCCTCCCTGTACTTGGACGACTGGCTTCTCAGAGCATCGTCCAGTCTTCGCTGTCTGCAGGATCTACATTGGACGTTGAGTCTGGCCAGGGAGTTGGGACTTTTGGTCAACCTAAAAGTCCCAACTGATCCCATCCCAGATTATTCTATATTTGGGGATGGAGATTCTCGGGCTTTTCCGTCTGCCACCGAATAGAACAAGCCCTGCTCGAAGTCCAACTAATGCTGAAAAAAAAACGTTTGTTCAGTCAGGAGTTGGAACAGTCTCGTAGGGACTCTCTCATCCCTGGAGCAGTTTGTCTCACTAGGGAGACTACACCTTCTGCCTCTCCGGTTCCATCTAGCCTCTCACTGGAACTAGGACAAGACGTTAGAGACGGTATCATTCCCAGTCTCCGAACCAGTAAAGGCATGCCTGAAATGGTGGGACAGCAATATCAGTCTGAGAGAGGGACTATCCCTAGCAGTCAAGAACCCAAACCACGTGTTGTTCTCAGACGCGTCGGATTTGGGTTGGGGTGCGACCCTGGACGGTCGGGAATGCTCGGGTCTGTGGACCTCAAGTCAGAAGAGCATGCACATCAACGGCAAGGAGCTATGGGCAGGCCACTTGGCCTTGATGATATTCGAAAGCTTCTTCGAAACTAAGTGGTAGAGGTCAACTCAGACAACACCACAACTTTGGCGTACATCTCCAAGCAAGGAGGCACACACTCCTTCACGCTGCTTGAGATCGCAAGGGACCTTCTCTTATGGTCAAGAAATCGAGGCATCTCCCTGTTGATGAGATTCATCCAGGGGGACTTGAACGTCTTGGCAGACTGTCTCAGTCGGAGGGGTCAGGTGATACCCACGGAATGGACCCTCCACAAGGACGTGGGCAAGAGTCTTTGGGCTACTTGGGGTCAACCCACCATAGACCTCTTTGCCTCCTCGTTGACCAAAAGGTTACCAATCTATTGCTCTCCAGTCCTAGATACAGAAGCAATCCACATAGACGCGTTTCTACTGGATTGGTCTCTTCTGGACTTATATGCATTCCCACCATTCAAGATAGTCAACAAGGTACTGCAGAAGTTCGCCTCTCACGAAGGGACAAGGTTGACGTTGGTTGCTACCCTCTGGCCCCTGGCCCGCGAGAGAGTGGTTCACCGAGGTACTTCAATGGCTGGTAGACTTTCCAAGAAGTCTTCCTCTAAGGGTAGATCTGTTACGTCAGCCCTACGTAAAGTATGTCCATCAAAGCCTCCCCGCTCTTCGTCTGACTTCCTTCAGACTATCGAAAGACTCTCAAGAGCTCGAGGCTTTTCGAAGGAGGCAGCCAGTGCGATTGCAAGAGCGAGGAGAGCTTCTACCATTAGAGTATACCAGTCGAAGTGGGAAGTCTTTTGAGACTGGTGCAAGTCAGCATCTGTGTCCTCGTCCAGTACCTCTGTAGCCCAAATCGCAGATTTTCTTTTACATCTGAGAAAGGTTCGCTCCCTTTCAGCTCCCACGATTAAGGGCTACAGGAGCATGTTGGCTTCGGTCTTTCGACATAGAGGCTTAGATCTTTCCAACAATAAAGATCTCCAAGATCTCCTTAAGTCTTTCGAGACCTCTAAGGAACGTCGTTTGGCAACTCCTGGATGGAACTTAGACGTGGTCATAAGGTTCCTCATGTCAGACAGGTTTGAGCCATTACATTCAGCCTCCCTGAAGGATCTCACCCTCAAGACACTTTTCCTAGTGTGCTTGGCTTCGGCTAAAAGGGTCAGTGAACTTCATGCCTTCAGTAAGAACATCGGTTTTTTCTACAGAAAAAGCCACTTGTTCACTTCAACTTGGTTTCCTGGCCAAAAAATGAACTGCCTTCTCGTCCTTGGCCTAAATCTTTTGATATTCCTTGCTTATCAGAGATCGTAGGCAACGAACTGGAAAGAGTATTATGTCCTGTTAGAGCTCTTAAGTTCTATTTAGCTCGTACTAAGTCATTACGAGGTAAATCTGAGGCATTATGGTGCTCAGTTAAGAAACCATCATTGCCTATGTCAAAGAATGCTTTGTCATATTTTATCAGATTTTTTAATACGAGAAGCTCATTCTCACTTGAATGAGAAAGACCGATGTTTGTTTGAGGTTAAGACGCACGAAGTTAGAGCTATAGCAACCTCCGTGGCCTTCAAGCAAAATAAATCTCTGCAAAGTATTATGGACGCGACTTTTTGGAGAAGCAAGTCAGTGTTCGCGTCATTTTACTTAAAAGATGTCCAGACTCTTTACGAGGACGGCTACACACTGGGTCCATTCGTTGCAGCGAGTGCAGTAGTGGGTAAGGGTTCTACCACTACATTACCCTAATTCCAATATCCTTTTTAATCTGTCTCTTGAAATGTTTTTTAATATTGTTTTTTGGGCTGTACGGAAGGCTAAGAAGCCTTTCGCATCCTTGTTGATTTGGCGGGTGGTCAAAGTCATTTCTTGAGAGCGCCCAGATTAGGGGTTTGATGAGGTCCTGTTAGTATGGGTTGCAACCCTTTATACTTCAGCTCCTGGGAGTCTTTCAGCATCCTAAGAGGATCGCTGGGCTTCGTGAGGAAGACAGACTTACAAGGCAGAGTAATCGTCTAAGTCAACTTCCTTACCAGGTACCTATATATTTTGGTTTTGTTATATTGATAACTGTCAAAAACTCTTAGCTTATACGCTGTAAACTTAATTAACTCTGGTCTCTACCCACCGCCTTGGGTGTGAATCAGCTATTATATATTCACCGGCTAAGTTAAATATTTAAAAATGATATTTTAATTATAAAATAAATTTTTGAATATACTTACTCGGTGAATATACAGTATAAATTAAAGGCCCTCCCTTCCTCCCCAATAGAGACGCAGCGGGACGAGAAGAATTGAAGGGTTTGTTTACATGCAAGAGTGGTATCTGGCTGATAGTTGGCGCTGGTGGGCACACCCGCAACCTTCATAGCGATCGCTCGCGAGTTTTTTGAGTGTGTTTTCTGTCGAGCCGCTGAGTAGCAGCTATTATATATTCACCGGGTAAGTATATTCAAAAATTTATTTTATAATTAAAATATCATTTTTCATCCATTTAAGAATCATGCTTCCATTGAAAGGATAGTAACATTTTCCTTTTACCACTCTTGGTCAGTGTTAACATGCAAGACCTATAAATTCAAGAAGCTATCTATCTTAAAACACTTTCAACAAACTTAAAGAACCATAACTTTGAGAATCTCCAGAAATGTTTACTGGGTGCTCCTGAAGATGATTTATCAATAATAATCTTCCTTCAGGGTTGGTATTCCTTACAATACTGTACAGTCTTATCTCTGTCAAACCCTTTCATCAGGCATAAATATTAACAGAGAATCATAGTGCAGTTTACTGTACTATAAATGGCACTAAAGTTCTATGTAGCTCTCATTCAATAGCCTTTATATTAAATTTGGCCTTTAAAATTTCCATTCATTCCGACTGCTTTCACTCTATGTAGCTGACCAATCTAGAAAGTTGTAAGATCAAACTATTTATTGTCCTGAATACCAAATTTTTGCTAGTTCGCCTTGTCAAATGTTATCCTTGACCCTATACCCTTAGTGTTAATCACAAAATGTAGGGTAATGCTGATCTATAGCCTTAAATAGATTCATTTCAGGACATCACAAACTGCCATATACATGTACAATGGTGCTCTTCAGCTCCATATATATCCATAGCTGGATACCACAACAACAGTCTTCAGTTCTCCCACTTTGAGACAAGAGAATGGACACATTCTCTCTGAAAGTCCCAGTCACTGCCTTTTAAAGTGTTAGCTCTTAAAAACAGTTTACTCTGATTTAAACAACACAAATCTTCCTTCAATCAATGTTTCTCTTTCATGTGTTTTCAAACCTCTTGATGTGGCACCATTCAATACGCTACATCTTGTAACATTCCTTTTTTCTGGATAACTTATTGGAATATAAACAGGGAAGCTTATGCAGTAAAATGTTATTTTTATTAATAAAATAAATTTTTGAATATACTTACCCGATAATCATGTAGCTGTCAACTCCGTTGCCCGACAGAATTCTATGGAGGGATACGCCAGCTATCACAATACTAGAAGGGGGTGTACTTACCAGCGCCACCTGTGGCCAGGTACTCAATCATTTGTTGTTGACACCTCCTCAATTATTCCTCGGTCCACTGGTTCTCTCTGGGGAGGAAAGGGAGGGTCGATTAAATCATGATTATCGGGTAAGTATATTCAAAAATTTATTTTATTAATAAAAATAACATTTTTCAATATCAAACTTACCCGATAATCATGTAGCTGATTCACACCCAGGGAGGTGGGTGAAAACCAGTGTACATGATTAAAGGATAGCTAAGTATCCCATATTTCATATAACAGTTATCTCAAATAACAATGAAATAATAAGTACCTGGTAAGGAAGTCGAATAGAACCGTTACTCTGCCTTTTATTTAAAGTTCGTCTTCCTTACTGAGCGCAGCGTTCCTCTTGGAGGCTGAATCAACCCAAAGGTGCCAAAGTACAAGGGGTTGCAACCCTACTAAAGGACCTCTACCAAACCTTTAACCCAGGCGCTTCTCAAGAATGAATAGACCACCCGCCAAATCCAAGGATGCGGAAGGCTTCTTAGCCTACCGTAACAACCATAAAAACAACAATAAAAGTATTCAAGAGAAAGGTTAAAAAGGTTATGGGATTAAGGGAATGTAGTGGCTGAGCCCTCACCTACTACTGCACTCGCTGCTACGAATGGTCCCAGGGTGTAGCAGTTCTCGTAAAGAGACTGGACATCTTTCAGATAAAATGATGCAAACACTGACTTGCTCCTCCAATAGGTTGCATCCATAATGCTCTGCAGAGAACGGTTTTTATTAAAGGCCAACGAAGTAGCTACAGCTCTTACTTCGTGGGTCCTTACCTTCAGCAATGCAAGGTCTTCCTCCTTTAAGTGAGAATGTGCTTCTCTGATCAGAAGCCTTATATAGTACGAAAGCCCATTCTTGGACATGGGTCTCGAGGGTTTCTTGATGGCACACCATAAGGCTTCTGACTGTCCTCGAATAGGTTTAGACCTCTTCAGATAATATTTGAGAGCTCTGACAGGGCAAAGAACTCTCTCTAGTTCGTTACCTACCATGTTGGAGAGGCTAGGTATTTCGAACGATCTAGGCCAAGGACGTGAAGGAAGCTCGTTCTTTGCTAGGAATCCAAGCTGAAAAGAACATGTTGCTGATTCGGTTGTGAAACCAATGTTCTTGCTGAAGGCATGAACCTCACTGACTCTCTTAGCTGTTGCAAGGCAAACGAGAAAAGCAGTCTTGAGGGTAAGATCCTTGAAGGAAGCTGACTGGAGAGGTTCGAACCTAGATGTCATAAGGAACCTTAAGACTACGTCTAGATTCCAGCCTGGAGTGGAAAGACGACGTTCTTTAGACGTCTCAAAAGACTTGAGAATGTCTTGAAGGTCCTTGTTGGAAGACAGGTCCAAACCCCTGTGGCGGAGAACTGAGGCCAACATGCTCCTATACCCTTTAATCGTAGGTGTTGAAAGGGATCTCTCATTCCTAAGATGAAGAAGGAAGTCAGCTATTTGGATCACAGAGGTATTGGTAGAGGATATTGAATTGGCTCTACACCAGCTTCGGAAGACCTCCCACTTAGACTGGTAGACTCTACGAGTGGAAATTCTTCTAGCTCTGGCAATCGCACTGGCTGCCTCCTTCGAAAAGCCTCTAGCTCTAGCGAATCTTTCGACAGTCTGAAGGCAGTCAGTCGAAGAGCGTGGAGGTTTGGGTGCAACCTGTCTACGTGTGGTTGACGTAGAAGGTCCACTCTTAGAGGTAGAGTCCTGGGGAAGTCGACTAGCCATTGAAGTACCTCTGTGTACCATTCTCTTGCAGGCCAAAGGGGAGCAACCAGCGTCAGCCGTGTCCCTTCGTGCGAGACGAATTTCTGCAGAACTTTGTTTATAATCTTGAACGGAGGGAATGCGTACAGGTCGAGATGGGACCAGTTCAGAAGAAAAGCATCCACATGAACCGCTGCAGGGTCTGGAACAGGGGAACAATAAAGCGGAAGTCTCTTGGTGATGGAGGTGGCAAACAGATCTATGGTAGGTTGACCCCACAAGGTCCAAAGTCTGTTGCACACACTCTTGTGGAGGGTCCATTCCGTGGGAATGACCTGATTCCTTCTGCTGAGGCGATCCGCTGAAACATTCATATCGCCCTGGATGAACCTCGTGACCAGTGTGAGGTTTAGACCTCTTGACCAAATGAGGAGGTCCCTTGCGATCTCGTAAAGGCTCCTCGAATGGGTCCCTCCTTGCTTGGAGATGTAAGCCAAGGCTGTGGTGTTGTCTGAATTCACCTCCACCACTTTGCCTAGCAGGAGGGACTTGAAGTTCAACAGGGCAAGATGAACTGCTAACAGTTCCTTGCAGTTGATGTGGAGTAATCCTTGTTCCTTGTTCCATACTCCTGAGCATTCCCGTCCGTCCAAGGTCGCACCCCAGCCCGAGTCCGATGCATCCGAGAAGAGATGAAGATGGGGGGTCTGGATGGCCAATGATAGACCCTCCTTGAGAAGGAGATTGTGCTTCCACCACAGGAGAGTGGTCTTCATCTCTTGGTTGATAGGGATAGAGACTGCTTCTAGAGTCGAGCCCTTGTCCCAATGAGCCGCAAGATGGAATTGAAGAGGGCGGAGGTGGAGTCTCCCTAGCTCGACAAACAGGGCCAGTGATGAGAGGGTCCCTGTGAGACTCATCCACTGTCTCACTGAGCAATTGCTCCTCTTCAGCATGCTCATGATGCACTCTAGGGCTTGGTTTATCCTGTGGGCCGATGGAAAAGCCCGAAAATCCCGACTCTGAATCTCCATTCCCAGGTACACAATGGATTGGGAGGGAATGAGTTGAGATTTCTCTATATTGACTAATAGACCTAGGTCTCTGATTAGATCTAAAGTCCAAGAGAGGTTCTCCAGACAACGACGACTCGTGGAGGCTCTCAACAGCCAGTCGTCTAGATAGAGGGAGGCTCTGATGTTCGATAAGTGCAGGAATTTCGCTACATTCCTCATCAGATGAGTAAAGACCATAGGAGCTGTGCTTAGGCCAAAACACAGGGCTTGGAATTGGTAGACAACCTTTCCGAAAACGAATCTCAGGAAAGGTTGGGAGTCTGGATGAATGGGAACGTGAAAGTATGCATCTTTCAAGTCCAACGAGACCATCCAGTCCTCCTGTCTGACCGCTGCTAAGACCGACTTGGTCGTCTCCATTGTGAACGTCTGCTTGGTGACATACTCGTTGAGAGAGCTGACGTCCAGCACCGGTCTCCAACCTCCTGTCTTCTTGGCCACAAGAAAGAGACGGTTGTAGAAGCCCGGGGATTGATGGTCCCGGACTATAACCACTGCCTTCTTCTGCACAAGTAGCGACACCTCCTGTTGCAATGCTAGCCTCTTGTCCTCTTCTTTGTAGTTGGGAGAGAGGTTGATGGGCGATGTGGTCAGAGGCGGTTTGAGGCAGAATGGAATCCTGTAACCGTACCTCAGCCAACTGACAGACTGTGCGTCTGCACCTCTCTTCTCCCAGGCTCGCCAGAAGATCTTGAGTCTGGCTCCTACTGTTGTCTGGAGAATCTGAGAGTCAGTTCTTTCCCTTAGATGTCCTGGGTCCTTTCCTAGACTTGCCCCTGTGAGAGTCTGGACGGGAGCTTCCTCGGCTGGGGGCTCTACCACGAAAGGGCGGTATGAACCTCGTAGCCGGGGTATCAGCCACTGGGGAGCGATAAGTCTTGGGGACAGAGGTGGTAACCTTAGACTTACGAGCCGATGAGGCTACAAGATCGTGCGTGTCCTTCTGTATCAGGGCAGCCGACAAGTCCTTCACTAGCTCCTCGGGAAAGAGGAACTTTGAGAGTGGAGCAAAAAGGAGTTATGACCGTTGGCACGGTGTAATGCTGGCGGAGAGGAAGGTACACAGTTGTTCCCTTTTCTTCAACACCCCTGATACAAATAACGACGCTAGCTCACCCGATCCATCTCTGATGGCCTTATCCATGCAGGACATAATTAGCATGGCAGAATCTTTGTCCGCAGGAGAGGTTTTCTTGCTGAGAGCTCCCAGGCACCAGTCGAGAAAGTTGAACATTTCGAAAGCTCTGAACAACCCTTTCAGAAGATGATCCAGGTCTGAGAAGGTCCAACAAACCTTCGAGCGTCTCATCGCAGTCCTCCTAGGCGAGTCCACCAGACTTGAGAAGTCAGCCTGGGCAGAGGCAGGTACTCCCAAGCCTGGTGCTTCCCCTGTGGCATACCAAACGCAACCTTTCGAGGCGAGCTTCGTTGGAGGGAACATGAAGGAAGTCTTGCCAAGGTGTTGTTTAGACTGAAGCCACTCCCCTAAGATCCTTAAAGCCCTCTTGGAGGATCTAGCTAGGACAAGCTTAGTATAGTTGGACTTAGCTTGTTGTACGCCCAGCGAAAACTCAGATGGAGGAGAGCGGGGAATAGCAGAGACGAAGTGGTCTGGGTAAATCTCCCTGAGTAGAGCCAAGACCTTTCGAAAATCAATAGACAATGGAGAAAGCTTAGACTCCTCCACGTCTGATGAGGGATCAAGGTGTGCCTCCTCATCATCCGACACTTCATCAGCAGAGGGTAGCGAAGCGACAGGACCAGAATGCTGAACCGCAGAGTCAGAACGGGTAGGAACAATAACAGAGGTTTCCTCATCTTGAGGGAAAACCTGAGGCTCAGACTGCATAGGCTGAACAACAGACGAAGCAGAAGGCAGGCGCATGGGTGAAGGAGGTTGACTCCTAGCAAGAGTTGAACCCAAGGATTGCACAAGCTGAGCGGAGGACGGAGGCGGAGTAGTCCGTTCCTGTTCCTGTGAGATGAGTGGAGCATGAAGAGGTTGAGGCTGCGCAGAACAAGGTAAAGTTCTCGCAAGCTGAGGCTCCTGAGGCGCAAGTCCAGGGTGTAGAGGAGCTTGCCTAGAGGAGGGTTGAGCTCGCTGCAGCGATGGTTGAGCAGACAGACTCACGGAGGGGAGAGGTTGTTGTACCCCAACCGAGAGTTGCACCACTGGTGGAGCAGCAAGGGGAGGAGGAGGAAGAGTGGAATAACTCTCCTGATCCCAAAGCAAGGGTTGCCTTAAAGAAGGCTGAGGCTGAACAACACTGGGAACAGCAAACTCCGAAAGTGGCTCAACATCGTACGCCTGGCAGATGGTGCTGCGACCAGGCGGAGCAGGAGCAGGCTGGGCGAGCACAGGCGGAGCGAGAACAGGTGGAGGGAGTGTAGGCGGAGGAGGAGGTGCAACACTCTCAGCCCGACACTCACGCATCAAGTCCGAAAGCTGAGCTTGCATGGACTGAAGCAGGGTCCACTTGGGGTCGGCAGAAACGATAACAGACTGAGGTAAAGTCACAGTCGGGCTCTGTATAGGCAGAACCTTACTCCTCTTGGGCGGAGTACAGTCGACCGATGACTGAGGCGAGTCGGAGCTGAGCCAATGACTACAACCTGGCTGAGCACTCGCTGACTGAACTCTCCGTTTAAGCGGTCTCGAGACCTGAGACCAACGTTTCTTTCCTGCATGTTGATCAGCGGACGAGAAGACGGGCTCAATCGTCTGCAGGTGGGAGTGACGGTCTAAGGAAGACACGCCCGCAACCACCGAGGATAATTCTGTGCGCCTAACAAGGCCTGTCGAACCCTTAAGCCCTTCGACATTGCTTCTCCCCTGGGCATGGGAGCTTGCAAGAGGTCCCGGACTGGGAGGACGACTGGCTCGCACAGAAAAATCCTCACGCACCACACTGGCACCACTAGCACTTGGCACTGCACAGACACTAGCACTCGTCACAGCACTGGCACTATTTCCACCCACTGCACTCTTGACCTTCAGTTCTTTAACCTCGGCCATCAGAGACTTATGGTCACTTACCACTGATTCTACTTTATCTCCTAAAGCCTGAATAGCACGCAAAACAGTTGACATATCAGGCGGAGGGCACACAGTAGGTTCGGGGGTAGCCACTACAGGGGTAGGAAAAGGTAGGGGATCATGAGGTGAGGAAAACATAGAAGAGTGAGAAGAACTTCTCCTAACTCTACCTCTCTCTAACTTAGATGAATATTTTAAAAGACGGACAAAATCCAATTCCGAAAGTCCGGCGCACTCCTCACATCGATTTTCTAATAGACAGGGCCTGTCCCTACAGTCAGAACAAGCGGTGTGAGGATCTACCGAGGCCTTCGGAATACGCCTATTGCAAGACCTACATCGTCTATGGGAGGGGGCTTGCGAAACGTCAGACATCTTGTTTCAAAGAGTTAGTCAAAGGGTGATCCAAAAACAAGCAAAAATTCATTAACCGTTAACCAGTATTTATATAAAAGCTATCTAGCTAATATAAAAAGGATTCCAGTATGCGACAGCCGTTAATCTAAGAGAATACTTCACCAAATATCCATGAATAAACTCGAAGACCATAAGCGTATCCCAGAACGTCTAGCCGGAAGCACGACAGAGGAATAATTGAGGAGGTGTCAACAACAAATGATTGAGTACCTGGCCACAGGTGGCGCTGGTAAGTACACCCCCTTCTAGTATTGTGATAGCTGGCGTATCCCTCCATAGAATTCTGTCGGGCAACGGAGTTGACAGCTACATGATTATCGGGTAAGTTTAATATTGAAAAATTCAAATTTTGGCCAGAACCTAAAAGATAAAGTTGTCAATACAGCCATTAACCCTTACAAGAATCACTACTGGTGGTACACACTAGCATAAGTAGCAATAACAGGAACAGTCAAACCAGGAAATGAAAATTACATGGGAATTAAAAAAAAATGTGCACGCATCGATCATTCATCAAAATAATAAATAAAATTTTGATATGCAATCCCCTTAGAAAAAGTAAAGTATTGTATACCAAATATCGCAAATTTTCAGTCATTTTTATTTTTCCTAATTATACAAACCTGAGTCCTTTACCTAGGTAATATGTTTTCAGTATGAACTGGATGGCCGTTTTAATGAGTAGTGAAGCAGCAGGTGGGAGTGAGGGTGAAAAGCCTCAACCCCTTACCTTCAATTATGACCTTTCAGCTCAAGTGATGAGATGGGTAGTCGAGGAAAATATAACCTAAAGAACTCAGGTTTGTATAGCTAGGAAAAATACTAATTACTGTACTTCAAAATTGGTGATTTGTTTTAAACCCAGTACAAACCAGCATCATTTAGGTAGAGAAAATCACAGTTTGATGGGTCAGAAGTGCCCCTAGAACTGAATTGATAGGTTCTTTTTCTTCCCTGGAAATGTCAATCTACCTGGTCTCGCACATAAGCGGAGATGACTCAAAAAATCCTTCCGTTTGTCTATCATTGAAATGAATAGGCTGATAAGGCCTGGCCTGTCCAAGAAGACTGGTACAGTACATGGTCAGAGGGGACTCCAGGCAGTCTGGAATATGCATGACATATGATGACCAATGGGTTGGTATACTGTATATTCCACCATCCTTCCCTTGTCTAGAAAGGATGGAGGAGAACTTCTGTAGGTTCTAAAGAATCGAACTTGGAAGTATAGTTTACCAGTATCAAATCAAGAGAGTAATGCTTTGACAGCTTCATCGTTAGGAGAGGGGCAGAAATAATGGAGGTGAAGAACCCAGTCATTCTACACCCTTTCCTGACTTATATCTATACATTACCATAGACAAGATGCTTTCTGTCCCGAATGAGATCTGGTTTTTCTATACCACAACTTGAGCAACCACCATAAAACCACGTGCAAAGGCGTCCCAGGATTTGTGGGTAGAGTACTCCAGTAGAATAATGGCTGTGAAGGTTGTCTTGTGCATACACACCTCAACCTTTAACACCCAGCTGATTGAAAGAATCCTTTTAAAGAAAATGGCGGGTCCTAGCCCAACTGCATGTTCTGGTCCTAGCTGCTACCCAGACTCTCTCAGCAGTTGAGGCATATGCATTAAGACTCGAATCCCTAAGTCAGAAAGAGATAGTGTTTAAGGAAGAGTTGCAACACTCAGGTCTGAGGTGTAGGGTCTTCTTCACATAACCCCGCAGAGCCTTCATGGACACAAAAGCCTCTTCTCTCCGTGCCACTCTATGCTTCATGTGAAGAAGGGATGGAGAAGGCTTGAACCTGGGGTTGTGCCCCGATAAGGTCAGAATTTATCCATGTGCCCTGTCACTAGACTAAGGAGCTCCTACACCTTTCAAGGTGGGAAATTAAGACAGAGAGATCATGTCACTTGCCTAACCTATTCACCGATTATAAGGCAGCAGAGACATTCTTGAGAGTCATAACTTTGACATAAGGATTTTTCAAAGGCTTGAATGAGGTACTGAGAACAGCAAGATTGTTTGTAGCTACTCACGAGTACAGTATAGGCAACTCCTATGAGAATGAGAGGTCTATCCCATTCCTTTAAAAGACTATGCTTAAGTCTCGGCGGTAACCTCGACAGCTGCTACAGACAGGAGTTTCTCCCAGCCAGGAAGAAGAGGAACTGTGATCTGGTCTAGAGATGATCCAACCTGAGAAGAAACCCTTCAACAATACCAATCATAGAGGATGGCCTTTTTCCCTGGGAAAGATCTCAAAAAGGCAGAATGAAAAACCATTCGGTATAAGACCAGCAGAGAGCTCCCAGGATCAACCCGAGTTGCTCTGTGATCCCACACGGTTCATTAGCTGACGAAACAGAGTTGAACGCAGTAATGAGTAACCAACCATGTAATTCCATAGGTGTTGGAAGGTGACTTCAAACACAGACCATGGAACTGGATCGGGGGAGAATATCCAAAGCACTTCCTGTTTAGCCACAAATCAGAAGCCTCTCCATTATTGTTGTTGTTATTAGCCAGGCTACAACCTTAGTTGGAAAAGCAGGATGCTATAGGCCCTAGGGCTGGATCCAACAGGGAAATATAGCCCAATGAGGAAAGGAGATAAGGAAATAAACAAACTATAAAAGTAATGAAAAATCAAAATAAAATATCTTAAAAACGGTAACAACATTTAGATAAATTTTTCGTATATAAACTAGAAAAACTTAAAAAAAAAAAACAAGAGGAAGAGAATTATGATAGAATAGCGTACGCGAGTATACCCTCAAGCAAGAGAACTCTATCCCAAGACAGTGGAAGACCATGATACAGAGGGTAGAGAACAATGGTTTGATTTTGGAGTGTCCTCCTAGAAGAGCTGTTTACCATAGCTTAAGAGTCTCTTCTACCCTTACCAGGAGGAAAGTACAGTAGCCACTGAACAATTACAGTACAGTAGTTAACCCCCTGAGTGAAGAAGAAATGTTTGGTAATCTCAGTATTTTCGGGCAGAGGAAAACATGGAAAGAATAGGCCAGACTATTTGGTGTATGTATAGGAAAAGGAAAAAGGAGCCATAACAAGAGAGAAGGATCCAATGTAGTACTGTCTGGCCAGTCAAAGGACCCAAATACTCTCTAGCAGTATCTAAATGGGTAGCTGGTGTCTTAGCAACCTACTATCTACTGCCAGGATGTAGGGACCACCCTGACCCTATAGCCACTAAGAGTATCTGCTAGAATGTATTTGCCTGACAACTCCCCAGCATGAAATGCATCAACTTCGTCAGCTCGCAAGACTATAAGTAAGCCATTACTGTACTGTGGTGTTGTCAAAACAACCTAGCGGACTCCCCCTCAACGTTCTTGGAATACTTGCAGCATTAGAAAAGCTGCTAGTCCCAGAATATTGAAGAGTAGAAGCTGCTTCTTCTGACCATATCACTAAGACAACTGTTATTCAGACGTGCACCCTTGACCTCTGTTAAAACCTCTGCACAGTTTGTATGTTAGGAGGCAAAGATTCAAGTAGGATTCCTCTGTGAGGGTTCCTCGTTAGCCAACGGGTAAGATCAACCCTCTAGTGAAGTTTCCTGCTTGAGGAATCAGCATCTCCAGTGCAGAAAGGTGGCTGAGAATAATCTGCAAGCACTGTAGTAGTTGTTTGACAGAATGAATGTACTACCTCCTTGGGCTTGCTGATGCGATTTTCTAACTGACTTTCGGTGTTACCAGCATTTCCACGTGCTTCAACCTCGGCTTGAGTAAGAGATTCGACTTTTCCTCAATTATCACAACTCCCAGATCATAGCGAAAGCGGAAAGTCGAACTTGATCCAATAGCAACTGTCAAATGAACGAAGGAGGCCAGGATCACCACTTGATAGATATATCAATAATTGTACCCTTTCTTAGTGGCCAAAAAGGTACTACCAAGGTGAACATCTGAATGAACGCCTGAGGAGCAGTACCAAATTCAGAGCCCAGAGTCCTGAACTGGTACATTGTACCACAGAAGGTGAAGGGAGGTACTTCTAATAAAGTGATGTATGGGCACTAAAAGTACATGTCCTTCAGATCTGCTGAAAGCAAGAAGTCTTCCTCTGATGGAACTCGACATTGATCCCCCTGCTCCACCTGAACTTTGTTTAAATAAACAAACTCATTCCATGATGAGGGAGGTCAAAGTCTGGCTTCCAGCTACCAGTTAACTCTTTAACCAGGAAGAGTCCACTAAAGAAGCCCGGAGTTTCATCTCGAACGACTCCGAGCGTGTTAATCTTTAACATCAATCCTATCTCTCTCTGCAAGGCCAGGGATCTCAGAGATGTTAGCAGAACAGATAATTTCTCTATCAGCAAAAAAAAGGAAGGGGGGAGGGCAATGAAATGAAGAGCATAGTAATTAACCATCTCTGTTGGTTTGCCTATAAGCAAGAAAATCCAATCCTTACTCTTAGAAGTGAGAAAAATAAGGGGTTTGAAAAATAGCAAAGAGTAACCTTGCAGCAGGGGATGTGACAAGGGGTCACAGTCCTAGCCCCAACTATTGGTTAGAGGGACCAAAACACGGAGCCATACCCCAGCACTACATGGTTACCAAGATAGTCAAGACGCTGAAACACGGAGCCGACAACACTCCATCCTGGCTACCGAGCTGCAGCTCCAGGGGCCTGTGGTTGAGGGCTATAACACAGGGTTACTGCTCTCGCCCCGTGAAATGGGGGTCAAAGAAACTAACCCACCTGGATTCCGGGGTAACAGGGGACCCAAGCCCACACCTTGGGACACAGAGTCATGGCTCGGGCCCTGTATATCAGGCCCAGGGGGTCAAAACACGAGGCTAACATTAGTCAACCCGGCAACCAGGGAAGCAGGGGACCCAAGCTGGAGCCCTGACCTCTTGCATCAGCTGCCTATCCCGCTTTCCAACCAAAATAACAGGGGACCCATGCCCTGACCACAGGGGACCAAGGCACAGTGCCATAACACTCGGTCACATTACTGGCCATGTACATTCCGAAACACTGGGCAGACACTAATCAACATGGCCACCAGAGTAATTGAGAACCCAAGCCTCAACCCTGTGCATTGGCCGAAATATGGCGATCTAATACATGTCCCACTTGGCTAACAGGGCAATCTCAGACCAAGTCCCAGCCACTGCGAGGCCGAAGCTTGGAGTTGTGAACGGCCCCACACATCAGGCCCACTAAACCTATTTCGCTTGGTTACCAAGGTGGCCAAAGACCCAAGCCACAGCATGGCCCCATGCATTAGGCCAGAAGGGTCATAACACAGGACCATAATACCAGTCCCACTTGACTATCGATGTAACCTAGCCATGGGCCCCAAGACCCAGCCTCAGGCATTGCAATACAGAACCGTGGCTCCCTCCTTACAAGGCCGGAACCATTCAGGTACCATCCATCTCTCCTAAGCGAAGTGATATCGAAAAGACCCCTTTCTTACAACTACGGCAGACTGGACTTTTTGAATTCTTCCTCTACCTTCATCTTAGAAGAAGTGTGAACAGAGTCAGATGTCGAAAAGTAATACAAGAAAAGTGAGTCAGACGAGGAAGAAGAATGCACACATTTCTTCACATTTCCAATCCTCCCCTCAGTTCTGCAAGCAGAGGAGTCAGTCTGAGAGACCCAGGCAATGACTCTTCCAAAAGAGGAGAACCACAGGGGTTATCCCAACAGGAACAACACAACTGGAGAACTCTATCACAAGGATGAGTAGTATCTCTTGCAGGGGAGCAGAAGCCCCAGACCCCCTAGCCCAAGGGTTGAGGTGAAACAAAGGGGAAGGGCAGGAAGGAGTGATTGGATCAGGGGAGATGCTCTCCTCTTCCACCTCAAAGCATATGCCTAACACAGCAAAGAATACCATGACCTACACTCGGCATATAGTGATGATTGTGAACAATCATATCCCCTGCAAGACCCCAGTGTGTGTGGATCTACAGCCAGTTTAACAAAAACTGAATGTAAAGTCTATCTTCCCATGATCAAGTGTCTTGTTTCACACCTTAACATTCAACAGCCAGTAGTCACTTCCTTAATGAAAAAGATAAAGAAAATTAAAAGTTTGATTAAGGCCACATCGGTACGTCATTACCTGATACAGCTAAAAGCGTAGAGACTTTGACACATAAGGGGGCCGTCGCTACCACCATTCACTTAAATGCTCATTAAAACAATTAAATGGCTGTACAGCTCTCACTGAAAACAAATTCCATACCTAAAGGACGATGCTTTGTATTTCGCATAGTAACATATTTAGATGAAGCAAAGCAGTAAAGCCAACAGCTGTTATTAGGCACATCCTGTCTAGT
Organism: Palaemon carinicauda; assembly: GCF_036898095.1. Classification (NCBI taxonomy): domain Eukaryota; kingdom Metazoa; phylum Arthropoda; class Malacostraca; order Decapoda; family Palaemonidae; genus Palaemon; species Palaemon carinicauda. The sequence continues at coordinate 176,746,328 of NC_090728.1, forward strand.
AGGATACCAAGCATATGGTGATCTTATAAAAAATAAGTGAAGCAGATGTATTCCAGTTCATTTTCTCTGAGAATTCAAGACTTCGTTCATAGAATACAAATAGACATTCCCATGTATTAGCACTGCAATAGAATTATGGGAAAAAATATAGATCATAAATAACTCACTGCCCTACCTGGTTGTACAACCTGTTGACCAGGTGATGGGAATCCAGGTGAATATCCTGGAGCAGGCCCTAGGATGACATATTGCTCTTTAAGCCACATTATTGTAACTCTGAAGTCTTTTCTAGACAGGGTCAATATAAGTTTTACAAAAAAAGAAAAAAAAAAAAACCAGATTTTTCACAAAATAATTACCTACAAGTTATATCTAATATGATATCTCATGAAAATTTATATAGGGAAGTTATTTTACAACCTAAGTGAACAGAAAATACATCTGAAAATTATAAAGTTTTAAATTTTAAGGGAATTTGCTTATAAAATATATCTTGTTATCTTAAACAACATACGGTACAGTACAATAAACTTGCAACTTTTCCAAGTTTCCCTTGCATGATTATAGCTTGTGCATGGTACCATGTTTACTTATAATCCTGTTAGGGAGAACTTTATCTAGTTTTGTAATACATTTGAAGTTTCTGATGCTTTTTTTTCATAAAAAGAGCCATACAACACACAACATCCCCAAGAAATTCATTGAATATTTATATGATAAAATATTAAAAGATCATGTGAAACCATTTATATATTTACAATTACCATACTTAAAATTGAGCTACCCAATAGCTTGAATACTGTTTTGGAGATATGCCATGTCAACACACACATACTGGAAACTATAGAACATGTAATTACTGTACATTCCTAATAAGGAAATGACTTCAAGAACAAAACCCCTCTCAAGTTGTACGTCTACTGTATATTTAATATAACATTTCAAAACTGCCACTTACCTGGCTGAGGTTGCTGATTAGGAGGAGGGTACTGTCCAGGAGCTCCAGGGGGAGGGTACTGTCCAGGGGGAGGGTACTGTCCAGGAGGAGGGTACTGTCCAGGGGGAGGATACTGTCCAGGGGGAGGATACTGTCCAGGGGGAGGATACTGTCCAGGGGGAGGATACTGTCCAGGAGGAGGATACTGCCCAGGAGGAGGATACTGTCCTGCAGCGTCTGATGGTGGATACGGGGCTCCAGAAGGTGGATACGGGGCTCCAGAAGGTGGATATGGACCCCCCGGGGGAGGATATTGTCCTGGGGGAGGATACTGTCCTTGGGGAGGATATTGCCCCTCTCCACCAGGATACGGGGCTGGGTAACTCATTGTTGAGCTTCTAGACTAGCTGTTATTCCTGTAAGAAAAACAATGAAGTAAACTTAATGAAATAAAATAACATTCACTGTATAATAAATTTTACACTGAAAATACAAAAGAAAACTATTTAAAAGTTTATTTACCATTTCAATTTGATTCAATTTATAGAATTTAGGTCAAATGACCTAGTGCTGGGACTGGGATGGTCATTCACCATCAGGGCATAATGGGGAGGGGGAACTCAAAGAGTTGTCCTCAAAGGAAAGGTCACAGTCATCCTTACTATAGTCCATTTCTTTTATCGAGGCAGATTTGCACCGACTCGCAGCGGTGCCCTTTTAGCTCGGAAAAGTTTCCTGATCGCTGATTGGTTAGAATTATTTCGTCCAACCAATCAGCGATCAGGAAACTTTTCCGAGCTAAAAGGGCACCGCTGCGAGTCGGTGCAAATTTGCATCGCTAAAAGAAATTGACTATAGTGACTTACATCCTTGAAAAATACATGAATACAATCAAGTATCATTTTATCACAATGAAAAGGTAACTTAAATATAAGTAACTATTGGACCACTTATAAGTATGTTGAACAATTCTGGGTGCCATCCCATAAGGACATATAAAATTTAAAGGCACTATGAGCAAGAGTAACCAAACTAAGGTCATCAAATAACTACATTGAATTATATCAAGCTTCCAGGTAGTAAAGGCACCGAAACATGAAGCCAACACCATTTCATCCAGGCTACCGAGACACAGCTTTGGGTCCTGAGACTCGGGACTATGACACAGGGTTACTGCTCTTGCCCCGAGAAATGGGGGCCAAACAAACTAACCCACCTGGATTCCGGGGTAACAAGAGACCCAAGGCCTGGGATTTATATCAAAGGGGTCTATAAGAGTTCAATTTATGATCCTAATGAAATGGGACATTAAAAAGTCAATTGACGGGAAACACTAAAGATAATTGTTTCAAGGTATAAACATGACAACAGGATTTATATACCTTCAGATGTAACCAAACTAGATCTAATGGTTGGAAATTATAGCTTTTTATAAAAAGATATAACCCCCTTCACAATAGGATATTTTCCTTAAACATGATAACCTCAATTTGCAACACACTACAGTACTACCAGATGGGGTCATAAATTTTATAACTAGTCCACTCAAGAATAAATTGGATACAAGTGGTTAGCATAAGTGTGATTTATTTTACTCACAAGGCGCTTGGAATTTTCTCAGGTGACTTTATTCATGTAGAAAATCATACATAAAGAACAAACTGAATGACAGTGCCAGAAATTAATATCAAGATCAAGAATAAGTAATTCAAATGGCAGTAAGTTTCTATCCAAAAACAAAAAACAAGATAAGAGTCCACAGCTCAAGACCGGACAGGAGAACAATACTACTGTATAGTCAAAACAAGGTCAAATGAATTATAAATTTTCTTCAGGATGGACTGATTGCTGAATAATCCAAATTTTTGTCAAATGGAATAAGAAATAGACCGAATACACTATACTGAACTCGTCAATAGTAAATTTGCAATCATGAATCAAACCAAGAATTTCAAATGAATTGAATATGGTTAAATATACATTGTCAATGCAAAATTCATTGACTCCATTACAATAAAATTTAGGGTTTAACTTCATGCCCCATATTTGCACCAAGCACCTTTAGTTAAATCTGGTGAACTTAATTACAAAGGAAATGTTATAATTCACCAAATTTAAAAGATTACCAAAGATACGCAGCTGGATATGAAGCACTTTAGGGTTGTGGAGCGCTATTGGAAACACCCCTGCCTGACGATTGGCAGGTGGGGATTCAAGTCCCGCTCAAGATCGATAGTGTTTTTAGTGTCTGCACCTTCACCATCCTTGTGAGCTTAGAATGGGGGTTTTGGGAGAGTCTATAGATCTACCTGCTTAGTCATCAGCAGCCATTGCCTGACCCTCTCTGGTCCTTGCTTGGGTGGAGAAGGCGTTTGGGTGCTAATCATATGTATAGACAATATGGTCAGTCCCTCTACCATTCATGAGTGTCCTTTAAACTTGACACACAAAAATTCTCTGGGACCTTGACCTTTTAACCTTCGGACTAATCAAACTGAAATCATGACGCGATATGGTCGGAGAGGAATTCCACTTCCATTTCAAATATCTAAAATTTCCATAAGGTCAAAGCTAGAGTAAATATTTGTTTCCTAGTTTGCAATTTGGTTTTCGTAAAGGCTTTGGAGCATATAATGCCCTTCTTACAATCTCTACTGCTGTACAGAAATCCCTTGATTGTGGTCAGGAAGTTCGTATGATTGCCCTTAATTTTAGTGCTGCCTTTGAAATTGTTAATCATGAGGCCCCTGTTTTCAAACTCAAACAGTTGGGAGTGTGTGGGTCGTTTCTTAGCATTATTATTGAATTTTTAAGTAATAGATCGCAACAAGTGGTTGTTGATGGGCACCATAGTGAGTATAGAAATGTGATATCAGGTGTTCTTCAGGGTCGTGTTCTTGGCCCATTACTTTTCATACTATATCCACAGGACAAGTAGTTTGGTCTAGAAAACAAGCTTGTTGCATATGCAAATGAAGCTGCTCTCTTTGCATCAATTCTGTCTCCTGAATGTAGATCATGGGTCGCTGAATCCCTTAATAGAAATCTAGCTAAAATTAGTGCATGGTGCAAATTATGGGGGGTATGAAATTGAATCCTAACAAATCTCAAAGTATGACTGTAAGTAGGTCAAGGACCATGGCTCCTCAACATCCAGATCTCAGCATTGATAATGTTTCTTTAACTTTGTATGACTTGAAATTTTCAGTGAGATTCTCGACAAAAAAATTTACATTTGAAAAACACATTAGGTCTGTGTCTTTTTCAATTGCAACAAAAACTAGCTTATTAAGATAGTCTTAAGATTTTTGGTGATCAATCTATTCTGAAGACATGTTTTAATGCTTTCATTTCACCTTGTTTCGAGTATTGTTCTCCTGTCTGGTCTTCAGCTGCTGATTCTCATCTTAATTTGTTGGACAGGAACTTATGGTCTATCAAATTTCTTATTCCAGATCTAGATATTAATCTCTGGCACCGTTGTCCAATTAGTTCACTATGCATTCTGCATAAGATTTTTTATAATTCTGACCATCCTTTACATTCTGATCTTACCGGAAAGTTCCATCCTGTTCGTAATACTAGGTATGCAGTTAATTCTAATAGTCAGGCCTTCTCCATCATGATGCTCAATACTACACAGTAATCTAGAAGTTTTATTCCAGCTATGACCAAGTTGTGGAATGATCGTCCTAATTGGGTAGATGAATCAGTGGAACTTCAAAAGTTCAAACTCGCAGCAAATGTTTTAATGTTGAACAGGCTTACATAAGTCCTTTTATAGTTTATATATCAAGTCCTTTTATAGTTTATATATCAAATATGTTTTAATGTTAATGTTTTTAAAATATTTTTTTTCTATTTTCATTACTTCTTAGATCGTTTACAGTATTTATTTCCTTATTTTCTTTCCTCACTGAACTATTTTTCCCAATGGGAGCCCTTGGGCTTATAGCATCTTGCTTTTCCAACTAGGGTTGTAGCATAGCTAATAATAATAATAATAATAATAATAATAATAATAATAATAATAATAATAGGTAATGTGAGTTATTTCTATTAATTTTTTTATTGTTGTTACCAATTCACTGTGACAGTCTATCTAGGAGTATAACTTGTTCAAAATGAATGAATGAAGGATTATTTACTACAGTACTGGAAGTCACTGAATATGTCTAACAATTTCACGAATCTTATCATCAGCATTTCAATGGGTAATTAAGATTTTCACTAAAATTTTGTTAATGTTACAAGTAAAAAAGCTAAAATACAGTCATAAGTACTGTGTAAGCTTAAAAGCTTTGTACCTATATATTATGTGATAGCGAGCCAGCAAACTTATTTTGCGGAGTGTGCACTGTGTAGGCCTAGATATGCACCAGGACTGCGGTTACCAGTAAATATGGGAGGTCGTTTTCTAGCGGATGTGAAAAGAAATACTGGTGCTGTCCATTTTGGAAGAACCAAACAATGGTCAGCAAAGCGACGTCTATGAGGCAGACTGGCAGTCTGTGGCGGAGGGAGACACCATTTATGGGCGATGTGAATGACATTTCACTATAATACAAAATGAGTCATTACTCCCATTATTTCAACACTTTCATTTGGCAGATAGAGCAACATTAAAATGTTACAGGAAATAAAAGGTTGGGTGATACTTTTCTTTTCTAGAACCAAATATTTGATGATCTGGCGGCACACAATAACTTCAGTGATGGAATTCCCATTGCAATATATTCTCAAGATCACAAAATAATTGAATAATGTGTGACAGAGATTCGTAGTGGTTGCCTGACAGCAAATTATTGATGAAAAGGAAAATGTACTAAAAAAAACCATCCTGAATAGATAACAGATATCAGCAATAAAAAAGATAAAACAAGAATGACAACAGTATTAAAATATTTCAGGAGTGCAAAAGAGCTATAAATTTTCTTCAGAAATTACTTCACCCCAAGTGAAATATTCACATTAGAAGGTCTAAAATTCCGAGTATTCAAAATAGGTTTTCATTCCAGCTGCCAGGCGATACGTTTATATTTTATTTTTTTTATTTTAAACACTGACGATTTCAATTAACAAACGAGTAAAAAATATGCTTGTAAAATCCTTGCACTATACAGGTAAGAAATACTTGGCAATAAATCGCAACTATATGTGTATGACCTTCAACTCGCTAAGCAACTAGAGTCCAGGTAAAAAACCAAAATTCCGTGAATGCACGCAGGGTTGCGGGGAAAGGTTTTTATTCTGATGGACAGACAAACAGGATTGTAAAAAATTTGCCCTACATCGCCTGAATTAACGCGCAAGGTACTAATTAGGTCATCTTTAGTAACCTGCGAATTAGTTAAAAACTACAGTACTACTGTCATTATTATCATCATTGTTGTTATAATTAGTATAAGGAAACTTTACTATCGAATTGGGCAAAAACATCATCAACACAGTAACAATGCCATTAACCTACAAAAAAAAAACTTCGCAAGAAATTAGTACCACTTCCCTCTTCTAAGAAATAAAAAAAAAAATATACACAGTAGGCCTATTGGAAAAGGTAAGTACGACGTAAATACAGACTTATATCGTTCTCAATTTCAGACTTCATCGAGAAGACGGACACCAAGAGAGCCATTTTACATTATATAAATGGTACAATGTACGAACATAAATTTTGACATTAGTAGAATTATCCGATAAATAAGAGCACCAGTGTTGGCGGGAAAATGCTGCTGATGTTGGAGGGGAGGGGGGGGGAGCAGTTCATGTGATGAATTTAATATCAGACAAAATACTAAATCTCTTGAAAAGAATATATATATATATATATATATATATATATATGAATATGATATACATGCATGTATATTATATATACATACATACATGCAAACACACACACACACACACACACACACACACACACACACATATATATATATATATATATATATATTTGTTTTAGGCAATGAACACTTAATTTAAACATATCTTAGAAATACCTTAAATAGATAATTGGATTTCTAATTACATTAAAAAAAAGAATAAAGGTTAAAATAAACATGTTATATATTTCCATACATTTATTCTAGCGATACACTCTTCGTACATCAAACATATTATCATATATTTCCGTACATTTATCCTAGCGATACACACTTCGTACATCTTCTAAGAATGGCACAAATAGGTCATTGGAATTTCTTCTCATCTCCTTCCAGCAAAAATGATCAAGATGAAACTGGAACAGCTGACGACCAACAGAATCATCGTTTTAGCGTCCTTATGTAGGAGTTTGCTTGCTGTAGATTATAGCCAACAGTTCTCGTTGTCATGGGCCATTCCCTTGCTCGACCCGTAGCAAGATTTAGGAGCTCCATTTGCTTCCTTATATATGGGCAGTTCACGTGGACAGGTCACGTTTTTTATGGTTAGGTGCGCGGCTCTGGGAAGCTGGTCACGCGGTAGACCTCACCCTCTACCTGGGTAGGCGTCATATGGCGGTAGACCTCACGCTATAGTAGCACCATATATATATATATATATATATATGTGTGTGTGTGTGTGTGTGTGTGTGTGTATGGTTTCCGGGTCTAGGCCCCCAAAATATATTATACGATTATGTTTGTTAAGTTGGAAAAGTATATGGTAGAGTAATGATAAATAGGATTAAGGATAAAACAGAGAATGCAATCTTAGAAGTACAGGGTGGTTTTAGAAGAGGTAGGGGTTGTATGAATCAGATTTTTACAGTAAGGCAGATATGAGAGAAATATTTAGCAAAAGGTAAGGAGGTGTATGTTGCGTTTCTGAATCTGGAGAAAGCGTATGATGGAGTTGATAGGGAAGCAATGTGGAATGTGATGAGGTTATATGGAGCTGGTGGAAGGTTGTTGCAAGCAGTGAAAAGTTTCTACAAAGGTAGTAAAGCATGTGTTAGGATAGGAAATGAAGTGAGTGATTGGTTTCCGGTGAGAGTGGGGCTGACACAGGGATGTGTGATGTTACCGAGGTTGTTTAACTTGTATGTTGATGGAGTGGTGAGAGAGGTGAATGCTCGAGTGCTTGGACGAGGATTAAAACTGGTAGACGAGAATGACCATGAATGGAAGGTAAACCAGTTGTTGTTTGCAGATGATACTGTACTGGTTGCAGACACAGAAGAGAAGCTTGGCCGATTAGTGACAGAATTTGGAAGAGTGTGTGAGAGAAGGAAGTTGAGAGTTAATGTGGGTAAGAGTAAGGTTATGAGATGTACGAGAAGGGAAGGTGGTGCAAGGTTGAATGTCATGTTGAATGGAGAGTTACTTGAGGTGGATCAGTTTAAGTACTTGGGGTCTGTTGTTGCAGCAAATGGTGCAGTGGAAGCAGATATACGTCAGAGAGTGAATGAAGGTTGCAAAGTGTTGGGGGCAGTTAAGGGAGTAGTAAAAAATAGAGGGTTGGGCATGAATGTAAAGAGAATTCTATATGAGAAAGTGATTGTACCAACTGTGATGTATGGATCGGAGTTGTGGGGAATGAAAGTGACGGAGAGACAGAAATTGAATGTGTTTGAGATGAAGTGTCTAAGGAGTATGGCTGGTGTATCTCGAGTAGATAGGGTTAGGAACGAAGTGGTAAGAGTGAGAACGGGTGTAAGAAATGAGTTAGCGGCTAGAGTGGATATGAATGTGTTGAGGTGGTTTGGCCATGTTGAGAGAATGGAAAATGGCTGTCTGCTAAAGAAGGTGATGAATGCAAGAGTTGATGGGAGAAGTACAAGAGGAAGGCCAAGGTTTGGGTGGATGGATGGAGTGAAGGAAGCTCTGGGTGATAGGAGGATAGATGTGAGAGAGGCAAGAGAGCGTGCTAGAAATAGGAATGAATGGCGAGCGATTGTGACGCAGTTCCGGTAGGCCCTGCTGCTGCCTCCGATGACTTAAATGACCGCGGAGGTAGCAGCAGTAGGGGATTCAGCATTATGAAGCTTTATCTGTGGTGGATAATGTGGGAGGGTGGGCTGTGGCACCCTAGCAGTACCATCTGAACTCGGTTGAGTCCTTGTTAGGCTGGAGGAACGTAGAGAGTAGAGGTCCCCTTTTTGTTTTTGTTGATGTCGGCTACTCCCCAAAATTGGGGGAAGTGCCTTGGTATATGTATGTATGTATGTATGACTCCCGAAATGTGGGCAGTAAAAATATACTATACAATGGCTCGTGACTGGGAACGAAACATAATATGTTCAAGTTTGACTCTTAATGAATAATAGTTGACCAGATCACTTCACAAAACCTATCCTACTTACAGGGCCATTTACAAAAAACGTTATACAATGCCAACACTCACCCTAATACAATGAATTCAAAATTACCTTTTAGTCTTGCGTGACACACGATTTGCTTTGGGGCACAGTCACTTAGGAGAGGACACACTAAAACGCACTGAACATTTTCGAATACACTGGGTTACGGGTGAGAATGAGAGAGAGGGGGAAGGAGGCTATCTTCTGGCTGTAGTTCTAACACGATCTCTACGTCTGTCTGTCTCTCACCCAACCTTGGGTCCTTGTATATCAAATCTGACGGGTTCCAGAACCTTCCCGGATCGAGTGCTGGTAGCGTGGGGGGCTGTGCCTAAGGGCATCAAAGTTTCCAACTAGATAAAAATGCCAAGAGGCGAGTCAAGGGGGTTTTTGGTAACTCTCAGATACATGTCAACGCATTCGCGAGACGACTTCCCAGCTAGCTCCGCCCACCTATTGTCCCCAAAATAAAAAAAAAGATAACATCCTCTCGCCGGGCATCAGGAAGCTTTGAAAACACGTGTCACTCAACATTCCAAAGCACATGTTCTGAAATTCTCTCTCAAACATGACGCAATACATCATAAAATATACAAAAACATTACCTAAGCCCTTGTTCCAATCTTGCATGAATCCTACAACACTTTCAAATAGGCAATGTATGCCTTCATAGCAAACATACGTGAAATAAAAAGTTAATTCTTTATAAAAAATAAGTAAGTTACAAATTTTAACCTGAATATGGAATATAATAAAATTCACGACAAAAGTCTTACGTAATTTACTTAAAATACTTATATCTACATGAGAGGGGCTCATTTTACGGGCTGGGTATCATCCCTTCAATGCACAAATAAAAACAATATAAATAAATATAAATAAAATTATCAATAAACTACAACATTTATACTAGACCAGCTTCGTAAAAATATATTCTTATATCTATCTATCTACCTATATATATATATATATATATATACTGTATAAACCTATGCATATATGTGTATATTTACATATGTGATGGGCATCAAATATAACAGAATGGGTCCTTAGATATTGCAAAAAAAGCAGGGGAAAGGAAGAATAGTCGAAGGATTGACGAACTGAAGGAGTTTACGGGTGGACTGACACAGAAAGACCATAAACTGATGCAAGTGGAAGGACAAGTCTGAGTAATTTGTTTTGCAGTGGAAAAGTAACAGCAGATGTTTATATATATATATATATATATATATATATTGTGTGTGTATCCAGTAGTATATACCGTACATATTGTGGAGGCAAGGGACAGTCACACTGCCCTAGCAAGCAAGACAAAGACCTAGAGACTGACCACATAAACATATCAGCGTCCAAGCCCCTTCACCCAAGTTAGGACCTGGGAGGGTCAGGCAATGGCTTCCGATGGCTCCGCAGATAGACCTATAGGATCACCCCAAACACCTCATCCTTTGCTCACAAGGATGGTAAGGTTGCAGTGACCAAAGGAACTAACGTGTTTGAGCGGGATTCGAACCCCAGTCTTGCGATTACCAGTCAGGGACGTTATCACATCATCATCATCTCCTACGCCTATTAAAGCAAAGGGACTCGATTAGATTTCACGAGTGGTCTCTATCTAGAGCTTTTAATTCAATACGTCTCCATTTATCTCCTACTTCGCCCTTCATAGTCCTCAGCCTTGTAGGCATGGGTCTTCCAACTCTTCTAGTGCCTTGTAGAGCCCAGTTGAACGTATGGTGAACTAATCTCTCTCGGGGGGGGGGGGTGCCCAAACCATCTCCATATACCCCTCATCATGATCTCATCCACATATGGCACCACATACGCCACCACAACTAAGAGCAACTAATGGTCCAAGAAGGAAGCATGATATGTGATAGTGTGTGAAGGCAGGGAAGTAACTGGTGTATTTTAAAAGTTTAGAAGTGATGTGAGTGGTTCGAGGGAGGAGGAGTTTTGATTCCAAAGTGTCGTTCATCTAAAAGTGCATCTTACCCAGGCCAAAGAAAACAGCCACTGAACAATTACAGTAACTACCCACTTCATTGAGAGGTTTAACCTAGTTATTAATGGGGTTAAACTTTAAGAGCTCAAACTAGTCCGCACATAGCAATTATCCTTGGACAAAAAAAATGGATGGCTTCAAGAAAATGGGTTCAACCCTACCAGGAAAGAGGAGAGGTAGAGGACAGAAGTTGCGCTTTAAATATTTTAGTTCAATCTTACAGAATCAGAGGAAGGTTAAACATCGAAAATGCGAAGAGCTTCAGGTAGGCTGGTTAGGTTCAAATATAGTACAGGTGGGAGGATACTTGGCAATGGGTGGAATGATAGAGGCGTCATGGACAGTGGAGACTAGAGAGATGTCAGACGGGAGAGGGGGGAATGTCGGCTAAGCCTAAGTTGAAGGTAATAAGAAATTGTAGTAAGACCAGTGTTCGTGTGAGGGGCACAAACGAGGGAGAACAAAGATGTGAATACAAATAGGATATTGGGTATTTCTCTGGAGGAAAGGCTAAGCAATGTAGGAATTGGGAGAATGTAATGTGTAATCATATCAAAGAGAAAATAAGGGAGTAAACACAAAGGTCGGTGCCATGTTTTAATCGGCAGCGGATGAGAATACCTTGGTAAGTTGGGAGAAAGCTGTCGAGAGAGAGAGAGAGAGAGAGAGAGAGAGAGAGAGAGATTTAGCTGGGAGTACACATGAGGTCAGGTGGAATGAAAAAGCTTGAGATCTGGTGATTTAACGTGGAAATAGTGTATGAAATAGTGCTGTTAGAAAGTAGAGAGTGATAAAGGTCTAGAAGAGGTTTTGTGTTACCACTTCCATACTTGTCTAATACAAAGCCACTGGAGTAACATGGCAAAACATTATAATTGATCCCTTTAACGTTTCACGATATCCACACATCTATAAAGACTTATCCATCACCAAAATAAATATAGCTTCATATAAATATCAAATGAAAAAAAAAAAACATTAATTTCTGGACTAATATAGTAATTCCATTCGAACGCCAACTTGGTTACAAAAAGAATATGCTTGCGACATCTGACAATGACATTCGAATGTCTTATCTCCATATTTTTGTGTGTCTGGCAACAACACGGCACCCAAGTGATGTTCCATCAATGATAATTATGGTGGTTGGTTCGTTGGTTGGTATAGAGCATCCGGAGATTATGTTGGGAACCATAATTACACCACCGATGATGACAAGGTAGTATCAAGGAACCCACAGTTGCTGGTTAGCGTATTTTTTTTCTATCAATATTTAGAATTGAATGTTTTCAAAACTAAATGACATACTATAGAGAAAAAAAAAATTGAATGAAAATATTCGCATTTAAGGCTAAAATATAAAAATCACACCTGTGAATACAGGCTACGTCAATACAACAATATTGACGTATTTTGAAGGGGCCGAATTTAATCAAATCATTTAACAATTATTTATCTATATATATATATATATATATATATAATAGAGAGAGAGAGAGAGAGAGAGAGAGAGAGAGATGTGTTCAGCAAATACTTGGTGTAGAACATTGACAACACACACACACACACACATATATATATATATATATACACACATATATATATATATATATACACACATATATATATATATATATACACACACATATATATATATATATATATAGATAGATAGATAGATAGATAGATAGATAGATAGATAGATAGATAGATAAATGTGTTCAGCAAATACTTGGTGTAGAACATTGACAACACAATATATATATATATATATATATATATACACACACACGTACAGTATACAAATAATAATTTGCGACACTAAATATGATTCAATGTAGAACGTTGGCAACAATCAATGCAAAATCACGCAGTCAGACGTTCAACAAGGAACATTTTCAATGGCATGTCAAAAGTTGTCTGTGTTAATTTAGTTACCAAATAACAGTCGACTGTAATGTTTCAGGCTGATAGTATCTGCTCTATTTTCGATGTGCAATTTAACATCCTGTCGTTTCTCACACGCAGTACCCTACTCGGATATCCAGGTTACCGTCATTTAAGGCAAAGGCGTTGATGGAGAGTCATAAATAACCGAGTTTATAGATTATTGTAAATCCTGGACTTTGGGATGACTGATTTTACGACATGACGATCAGTGACCTTAGGACACTTCTCACTAAGTTACAACAAACGACTGAAGCATATAATGGTGAGCAAGAAAGGATAGTCACGCAGCGGCAGTGCAGAGAACTCGTAACCCACCAAAGAAAGCCGTGCACTTTGTTTTCAGGTTTCTCATATAATGGCAACTGCGAGTGTTTTTTTTTTTTTTTCGGAGTAGCCGAGTAAAATTTTAAAATCAAATACACTGTTTACTTAATTTCAGTCACGAAAAATGTTAAGAAGCATGAGGCACCTATCATTTATGCTATTTATTTCATGATATGTTGATTTATATATGAGAAACTGGACGCGATTTCCCATGCTACATCGTATTCATTGAACCTTTCCTGAATGTCGACAGAAATTTCTAATGATTTTCGACATTGGCCCTTAGTTTCCTTATTTGATTTCAGACTGGAATAAATGAACAATATGGGAACTATTATATAATATTAAAATGTTGAATATTGGAAGTATATTTTCAGAATATTCGAAGGCGTGGCATTCCAAAATACTAAAACGATAATCGTTTGATGTAGTTGAATATATTGTATTAATTTTTTTTAAAAGGACATGGAAGGGTAAATACAATATATCTTACAGCATATATTATTTATCTATTCAAATTAAAGGAATTCGCGGTAATTTCTTCAAAATATTCAATAAACAATATAATGTAGTGCATTTGAAGAGTGGCCCAAGTAAATTGTACTGGATTCACTGCTGGTCCGCTGGATTCAAGAACGAATAAGGTTTGCTGGAACTTTCCTATATAATTCCACCTTTATTTGAGACTAATAGTAGTCCCTCTGGCTAGTTAAGCATCCTGGTCACTAAGGTCTAAAAGTACACGTATTGACCTGCATGAATTTACAGATGAAATTTTAACATTCCATAGTACGGAAGCAACACTTTCTCTCTCTCTCTCTCTCTCTCTCTCTCTCTCTCTCTCTCTCTCTCAGTAAAGATAAGCATGAATACCGCTACCTCACTATCGTATGACATTTGCCTGACCTTCAAATATCCAGATGCCGATGATTTTGCAACATATACACAAAATACTTTCGTCTCGGGATATCATAATGAAACCGTTGCCGACTTCTCTAGTTTTAATTTCACTGTACACAATCACCATGGTAGTAGTACTATATGCAAGCATCAATCACATTACATTTAATTTATGACTCGTTTTACTCCATCCAAAAAGCTAGTGGACTCAACACAGCATTGTCTCGGTGCCACTTTCTCATTAAATGAGTCACTTTCATACAGCAGCACACGCTTCATTTCTATCTTTAATACTTTTAAATTTTCAACGACATATTAGCTATAATAAACATTCTCTGACCTATACACGTTCCCTCTATTGATCTTAATTTTCTATGAATATGTGTGCCACAAAGAACTTTTATTTTGCCCATTAAACTTTCGTGGTCAAAACGCTGCCACCGTGCTAAGTCACATTTTCTCCTTATATACTCTACTTAGTTTTATTTTTTTTTTCAATTTCCTAATCATTTGTTTAACTGAAAACTTACATTGTCTACCTAAATATGTCCTTCAATAAAATATTAATGAGATATACCTAAAGGCACTTCTCGTCTCGCCATTACATCAGTCGACTTGTTTTTCCATATACTCTGTAACCAGTCAAACAAATGTTTTGCCTCCAGTCTTCTCTTTCTTGGGTCTATTTACTAATACTCTTCAAAGGAAATCGTATATTTACAATAATCAAACCTATTTCTAACCACTGTTCCACAACTCTCAATTCTTATTCACCCAGGAACTCCGTCCAAACCAACCACTCCTCTTTCTCTGCATCCTACCTTTGCATTCAAATCACTGGGCACAACCACCTTTCCATGTTCCTCAAAACCAGTCAGGCACAAATTCAGACTTTCCAGAAAACATTTTCTTCCATACCTATTTTATTCCATCTCTAGACCATATACACTCGTCATCACAAGTTTTACTTTTGCCATACTTCCTGACCCATCCCGAGTGTACTCCTGGAAAATAAGACACCATTTTTTTTTTCTGATTCAACACATTTCAGCTACCACACATACACACAATAGCTCTTTTTTATTCTAATTGCTGCAAACAATACATTTTCAGTCCATTTAGATTAGCAGCACATCAGCGCTCATTTCAAAACTCTGACCATCCTTTGCATTCAGAGATTCCTAGACTGTACCATCCTGTACGTAGTATTAGATATGCAGTTAATGATAGCTGTTTTGCCTTCTCCATCATAAGGCTCAACAATACAAAGTATTCTAAAAGTTTTATTCCACTTATGACAGATTGTGGAGTGATCTTCCTCATTAGGCAGTTGAATCGAGGGAGCATCAGCAGTTTAAACTTGCAGCGTATGCTTTTATGTTGAACAGGTTGACATAAATCTCTCTTATAGTTTATATATGAAAGATCTATTTTAAGGATGTTACTGATTTTAAGATATTTCATAATCTTTATTCCATACTTCTCATATGGTTTATCTATATCCTTTCCTCACTGGCTATTTTTCCTTGTTGTAGACCTTAATTGGGTTTATAACTTAGATAATAATAATAATAATAATAATAATAATAATAATAATCTGTTTCATCTGACTACAGTGTTATCTTTTTTTTTCAGTAAAGATACGTGGTATATGCGGGATACTTCACAAGACAGCAGTAGATCAATGACAGACAGTGCGTGTATAAATATGAAGGAGCGGTTCGAAGCACATTTTGGCATTCTGAGAAGGATAATAAAGATCATATTGGGATCTTTAAAAGACAAAAGCATTTCATCCATGCTTTCAAATGGCTCTGAAGATTTCTAGAACATTAAAAATTAATTTGGAACACAAAATTTCACAAACGTTTTTTGTCAAATATTAAAATTTCAATCACGAATACGAGACCAGCAATGGGAAATTGTATAAAAATTACGTTTTAAGTTCTTAATCGCATATATATATATATATATATATTTAATATATATTTATCAAAGTGAATAACAAAAGAAAGTTAATTGGTTTAGATTAGGCCATCTTTGTGCCGGCAAAGGTTTCTGAGAATCTGGGGTTAGGAGGACCTTTAGCATAAGGACTGCAAATTGGCACAGAGCCCGTTTCTGGCCGGAAGGGCTAGACATTGTGAAAAAAGACCTACCTTTGTAATTTTACCAACCAACGAAGTCATTTAAAAAATCAGATTATATATATATATAATATATATATACATATATACAGTATATATATATATATATATATATACATATATATATATGTGTGTGTGTGTGTGTGTGTGTCTGTGTGTGTAACAGAATGAGTCCTTAGAGATTACAAATAAAGCAGGGGAAATAAGAGAGGACGATGGTTTGACGAACTAAGAAAGTTTGAGGGCGTGGACTGGCATAGAAAGACCATAAAAAGACGGAAGTTGAAGGATTTGTTTGAGGCATCTCTCTCTCTCTCTCTCTCTCTCTCTCTCTCTCTCTCTCTCTATATATATATATATATATATATAAAATATTATAGTTCCTTTATGAGTGGGGATACCTTAACGTGGTGAAAAGGTTTGTGTATCACTATGATCAGCAAAGATGTACAAGTCAGGGCTACCAATGCAAGGTTGGCTTGCTATGAGCGATCACACTAGTCTCCCACCATCACCAATCCTCAATGGCAAGCGTGTGGTGAAAATGGCCAAACCCCAGGCATGGCTAACGACATGCCTGAGGCCGTTGTCCTGCAGTGGACTAGAATTGACTGTTGTTGTTTATATAAATTATAGTATCCGATTACACGGCTATATTAGTCCGGCGACAATATCCCTTTTCTTTCCACTTATGAATAGCAGCTGGGCTCTGGTGACCATTTATGGATGATGTGACCTGGAATTGGCAAGGGAATAAAATTTACTCTATGCAAATGTCGGTGGAGACCTACAAAATCGGTGTTGGGTTGACGCGCATTCAAAATGACCTAAATTTCACAGAATGACAGTAACGGAATTTAGAAAATATGAGTTATTATTTTTTTAAAATCATGGAATACCAGAATATACTAACAGACAATAGAAGGCAGTTCGTATCAGAAATATCCTTGCTTTTTATTGTCTTATAACTACCCTCGCTGAGGTTAGGATTTTGGATGGGGTCCGTTTAGCTCTGCCATGCAAATGCCAAATTTTTAATGTTACACTTTTAAAGAAAATCTGGCCATAAGTGACCGGGGAGGTGAAACTGATAAAAAGTTGGCCTACTGGCTGGAGAAACGTCCAAAACACAGAAGAAGAAAAAGCGATGCACTTGACGGGAGTTCAAGACCCACTTTGCTCGATAGTTTCTAATAGTCCTTCAACCTCACTGTTCTTGTGAGCTAAGGATGGGAGGAGGGGTTAGGGAAGCTTATAGGTCTACTGATGAGTCATAGCAGCCGTTGCCTGGCCCTGCCTGGTCCTAGAGAGGGGCTTGGGCTCTGATGATAAGTATAGTATACAGTATATGGTCAGTCTCTCTAGGGTATTGTCATGTACCTTGCCTCTGCCCTTCACGAGTGACCTTTAACCTTTAATACTGTAAAACAAACATATTCGAACTGGCATGTATTTTGCAAGGATATTAAGTAGCATTATTCCAGACATCCAAATTTATATTTTTCCTTTATGCATGGACTCAAAAAGACTAATGGAGGTTGGTCTTGCCGACATCTATTGAAAATACATCAAATAATTATGTGTGATGTAAAACCTTTATAGCCGAGAATCACTCATTCTGGACTTGCCATAAGGCAAGTTTATCACGTAAACAAAATAGAACATAGTTAAGGTCACTGGTCTGAAGGCTATTTAATTTCATACAAATATTTCACGAGAGATGAAGATTATTATTTGTACGATGGTATAATTCGTTATTGACAAAATGAAACTGACGGGAAAAAATATAATGGCTGCATACTTGCTGCAAATTAAAATAAGTTATATAGGCCTATGTGACTAAACTTCCGATAATTATTTTTATTTGGGTGAATGTCATCAACTTGGTATAATAGAATCAATGTTGCCATATTTGAGAACAATCACTTTTTTTTTATATTAAATCTCCCAACTGAAATTGTAAACAAGGATCTAGTTATTGATGGCAAAACCATTAAACAGACCTGTGGATTTTTTATTCACTTCCGTGTAAAGTAGTTAAAGAAAGTATAAAAATATGAGAATAATAAAGAGTAACGTGTAACCGTTACAATATACTTGGAATTGATTCAGTCTAAGGGAAAAAATGTAAAAGTAATAAATAAATAGTAAATAAATGACGCAATGAATTCACTTAAAAGGAGTTTCCTGTTCTTGAAGTTTTCCTACAAACTTTGGCAGGAAATTAAATCGGAATTTTCTTTACTCTTTAGAAAGTTTTTTTCTTCTTTTGCACTACCTACGAAAAATCCTTGTGAATTTAAGCAGTTTCTGATCAAAACATTATAATTTGCAATATATCTTTTATCATATATATTCGCATTTAAAGAAATCTCAAAATAGGACAATTATTTGCCCAGGTTTAACGATTTCAATGTGCTCTTAGAATTTCAGTCAGAAGAGGAAAATTAAAATAAAATAATCGAAAGCCAGAAGTAAAAAATATGTGCTTCAATATCAACCCGAAAATGCCATTAACCATTTCGCAGTGATCTGCAAGTTCCATAACAAGGGCTGCTAGGTGGCAAGCTGGACTTAACTATTAAAAGACACATTACTACCCCAATATAACCTTGGGGCACTACAGGACTTAATATGGGTCTCCTTACCCCTATTAAAATGGAAATTAAACCTAAAGGAATTTTCCTGAGTTCATAGTTTTTATTTTTACCATTTCCCTAGGCTTATTACTCATTTCGTTCCCTAAGGTCTAGTGCTTGTGACCTTATGATTAATGAAATGACTATAATACGATTCCCAGGATAGGAATAGTGATTAATTCTGATCTCTCTCGACCAAGGCAATCAGTTAATTGTCTGATTCAATCACAAGAGCTTCATGCTTGAGTCAAGATAAGAAATTTGTGGTAAAACTGTATGCCACGATTACAGCATACTGAGGTGACGTCATCATCATTATCTCCTACGCCTATTGACGACGCGAATGGGCCTCGGTTAGATCTCACCAGCCGTCTTTATCTTGACCTTTTAAATCAATGCTTCGTCATTCATCATCTACTTCACGTTTCATAGTCCTTAGCCATGTAGGCATAGGTCTTTCAACTCATCTACTGCCTTGTGGAGCCCAGTTGAAAGTTTGGTGAACTAATTTCTCGAGGAGTGCAAAGAGCATGCCCAAACAATCTCCATCTACCCCTCACCACGATTTCATCCACATATGGCACTCGGGTAATCTCTCTCATAGTTTTGTTTCTAATCATGTCCTGCAAATTAACTACCAATATTCTTCTGAGGGCTTTGTTCTCAAATCTACAAAATTTGTTGGACAGTGTTTCATTGTCATACCCTCGACTCATGTCCAGAGAGTAACACCGATCTCACTAAACTGATATATAGCCTGATTTCTATTTGAAATTTCAGGCGATTTGATTTCCAAGTCTTGCTTAACCTAGCCATTGTCTGATTTGCATTTTTCAGTCTCTCATTAAACTCGAATGCTAAAGATCCTAAAATATTTAAATGATTCTACCTCATTAATCTTTCTCCTTCAAAAGATATTTCATCGTCCATTGCATATTCCGTTCTCATCATATCTGTCTTTCTTCTATTCATCTTGAGCTCAACCTCATGTGATATTTCATGCATTCTGGTAGCAAGCATTGCAAGTCCTGTGGGCCGGCGTTTTGCTGATAAGATCATCAGCATACTATAGGTCAGCTAATTTCCTGTTAACCAATCTAGTCCAATCCTTCTTCACGATCCCCAACTGTTCTGTGCATTACAAAACCTACGAGGAAGATAAACAATATTGGTGACAACACATTCCTTTGGAGTCTCCACGTGATATCAAGAATGATTATTTATAGGGTATAACCACGAGAGTAATGTATCTTGAATCATTGCCCATTAATATATATATATATATATATATACATACTGTATATATATATATATATATATATACATATATATATATATATATATATGTGTGTGTGTGTGTGTGTGTGTGAAAGTGCAGGGCAAAGGCCTCAGATTCTTTCTACTTTCGTCTGTTTATGGTCTACCTATGCCAATCTATACCCACGAATTTTCTTAGCTAGTCGATCCATTCTTGTCTTCCTTCCCCTGCTTCTTCTGCAATCTTTAGGTGCCAATTCTGCCATTCTCGTATGTCCAGCCCATGTCCATTCCTTTGTTATTACATTTCATATATATATAATATATAATATATGTGTGTGTGTGTGTGTGTGTGTGTATTAAAAGAATATTTCATTATGTGAGATAACCCACCATTGAATTCTCCCTCCCTCTTGAGAAAAAGAGTAGCAGTAGCAGCACTTGTTTAAAAGAAATTTAAGTATCAATAGGAGACAAATTCACATAACTTTTATAATTTTCATTTAAACAACAAAACTAAAATAGTCTGTCCTAGCATTTTCAAGTAACTAGGAGCAATACAACTTTTACAACATATACTCCCTCTGGTGGGTGCTTTTACACACTGACTTGCTGGCCAACATCGTCACCATGGCAACCGAAGGAGGAGGAGGCTCAATAGCGAAAGCTAATTGCCATGTAAGTCAATGTCAATTTTCAAAACAACTATTTCTTTACAAAGTACAAATTAATTTTGTCTGTAGAAAGTGCATAGGTTTGAATTATATTGTAATAAATAGGTTAAAATATAAACACGAAGAGATGGAAAGTGGTTTTATAATAAAATCACTCGTTGGCAACTTAAACCCTCCCATTGCTGTAAACAGATTGCCAGCGTTGAATTTTTGTTTTATAACACACTTTATATATGTTGTTTTTACACTCATAATGCTTATTAGGTTATTTTAATATATCATTATGATACACTCTCAAACAAACACACAAATTTTAACAACATACCAACCAAGACAACTACAATAAAGTATTAAATAAATAACCGATAGTGTTAAGTCACTTCTGTGGTGCGTATGCTCGGCGCCACTCTGTCCACGGGATGGAGAAGCGAAATCCTTAGCGAGAAAAGTAACGAGACTGTAGTGAGATCTTCGTTATTTTCCGAATTTCTCGCTCCCAATGCATAGTTGGAAGTCTTGACTGTTGTTTTTCGGTGCCAAAAGTGCCTGTCAGTGTTTTCACAATGTACGCGACCGAGTCAAAGAAAAGACGACCTCGCTTTTCCAATGAGGAACTTGCTATGTTAGTGAACGAGGTGTACCGGAACAAAGAGGTGTTGTTCTCGAAAAAGTGCAGCACCTACTCCAACGAACAGAAGAGCCGCGCCTGGCAGGCGCGTCACAGACAACATCAATGGTGTGTGTTTGGTGGAGCCCCGTACCCCCGAAGAGGTCAGGCGGAAGTGGTATTACTATCTCAGCGACAAGAAGAAAGAAATCGCTCGTCAGAAAGCCCAAAAGAAAACGTCAAACGCGTCCCCCAACATCCTCTACTCGCCCAACGACATGAAGATTTTAGAAATTTTGGGAGAGATCGACGGTGGGGAAGCCGAATGTGACGATAACGGAGTGGAAGGACTTATATGTGAGGTAGATGCAGACGCTCTACCTCTGAGGTCACCGTCCTCGGTAAATGGCGACAATATCAGTTTGGATGAACAGAAATTTTTAAGTTCTGTTGCTGCTGAACTGAACAGAGAACTTCCCGGAGGTATGAATGCATAGATGGTTATTCCTCACAAGCAAACAAAACACAAACAACCCAAACACATACAATAACAAACAGAGAGAGAGAGAGAGAGAGAGAGAGAGAGAGAGAGAGTTATGGACGGGACCGATTAAAGAGGGAGAAGCCAACATAGCGAAGGACCACAAATGGAAAAACTATAACCGAACATATTAAATTATGATAACAGAAATAGCCTCGTGCAAAACATGTAAATAACAATACAATTTTAATAACTCATCCAGCGAAGGAGAGGAGAGAGAGAGAGAGAGAGAGAGAGAGAGAGAGAGAGAGAGAGAGAGACTTGAAGCCGAGTGGCGAGAATATACACTAACGATAGAAAACGAAATTCCCATTAGGTAACCAGGTTGTATTTTAACATTGATTCTGTCACTATTCATAATATAAATTAAAACTTAAGATGCTATTTATAGAATCATTGTGAATAGTTTTCATTTATGGAATAGCATTTAACTTTTATATGGAACTTGAATGGAAAAGCCAACAAAATTCCAAAAGATACACAAACGATAAAGTTATCAACAAAAGAGAGAGAGAGAGAGAGAGAAAGAGAGAGAGAGAGAGAGAGAGAGAGAGAGAGAGAGAGAGCCGCCTGTGGTGATGTGTTCGCTGTGTGGAGAGAGAGAGAGAGCAGCCTTGGTAGAGTTTTAAAGGGCTCGCCCAATGGATGTAGCCTATGTATACGTCATCTCTGATAGAATCTTAGCTCTAATGAATTATGTCGCGCCTAGTTTATTTTCTTGCGATGTTAAGGCGAGACTTGTTACTTTTGAAGTGAAATGATATTAGCGCAATTGCCACTTGCGTACGGAACTTTCTAAATCCATACTGAAGGAGTGGTAATCAAAGCATGTCATCCATACTGATCTGTTCGGTTTAAAAGCGAGGAATTTTCTTTTCTAAAGAACAGTTGAAGGAAAATTTACAAGGTCCATTACTGCTTCTCTCTCTCTCTCTCTCTCTCTCCTCTCCTCTCTCTCCTCTCTCTCCTCTCTCTCTCTCTCCTCCTACATAGTCCGTTATAAGCTCCTCTCTCTCTCTCTCTCTCCTACATAGTCCCGTTATAAGCTCCTCTCTCTCTCTCTCTCTCCTCTCTCTCTCTTTCTCTCTCTCTCTCTCTCTCTCTCTCTCTCTCTCTCTTAAGTCCGTTATAACTTTTTCTCTTAATTTATATGGTCCGTTAAAAGCCCCCCCCCTCTCTCTCTCTCTCTCTCTCTCTCTCTCTCTCTCTCTCTCTCTCTCTCTCTCTCCACCAAGTCCGTTATAAGCTACGTTTTCTCTAATTTACATGGTCGTTAAAAGCCCCCCCCAAACCCCCCCTCTCTCTCTCTCTCTCTCTCTCTCTCTCTCTCTCCTCATTATTATTTCCCTCTGCACATTTGGTTAAGTTGCACATTTTGTTTTTTATATTACATTGTGTCGCCATTTAACTTTTATCTGGCGGGTGAGACATTATTGTTTTTAAGGAAAAAACGAGACTGATTCCCCCCCCCCCCCCTCAACCTAAATGGTATTAAGGTCACGCGGCATGGTGTGTCTGTGCCCTACTTGGACAGGACCTCATAATATTCAGCCCTTTCTCCAAACACCGCAGTCCACCCTTTCCTCCTTCCCCCTCTCTCCCTCCCTCCCTCCTCAATTCCCATACTCTCTCTCCCTCCTCTCTCCTCTCCTCTCCATTCCAACAACAAACATGCCAGAGGCTCGATTTCCTTCTTATCTGAGTTTGTATCTAAAGTCTAATCATTTATTTAGATATATATTGAATGATAATGAATGTTATGATTATTGTCAAGACTCAAGTTTCAACTCTCTCTCTCTCTCTCTCTCTCTCTCTCTCTCTCTCTCTCTCTCTCTCTCTCTCTCTCTCTCTGGCGCGGACTTTTAATTTCATAATTTTTCCATCAATTATTGTGTTTCTTTAGTTTTATTTTTCACAAAGAACAAAATCTATCCAATAAGGTACGGCACCAGATGGGTAATCGCTCGGCGAGACAGATTATCTTAAATTATTGTACCTAATGAACTTCAGATAAGACAATTAGCTAGTTATATGCAGAGAAGGCACAGTATCGATATACTGTGTGTGTGTGTGTGTGTGTGTGTGTGTGTGTGTGTGTGTGTGTGTATGCGAATGACTAATCTCTTATATAACAGACTTTATAATTATGTACTGTACCATTTTCTGTATTTCAACGGTAACTACCTAAGTAATGAAAATAGAACCACGTCTACTACAATAATATGAGAGCATTCTATTAAGAATGGCCAAAAATATTAAATAATTCTTACACACACACACACACACACACACACACACACACACATATATATATATATATATATATATATATATATATATATATATATATATATATATATATATATATATATATGTGTGTGTGTGTGTGTGTGTGTGTGTGTGTGTGTGTGTGGTGTGTATGTGTGTGTGTATACACAACTTCAAGACGTTCACCTCCCCCTCAAGTTAATTCCAAATGAGAACAGCAAATCAGTCTACATCGCATTCACAGATTCAACTGCAGAATCATGGATGATCGGATTGCAAGAAAACTTCCATACCCTTTGTTGCTATATACAGCACACATCTTTCCTATTATCTAGATAAAACAAAGCTACGAAACTTCATTACCAGCTTGTCAAACCCCTCTACACCCACAGCACAGTTTTCCCTCATGCACAGACTTACTTTTGTAAGAACAAGGACCATAATTTCACAACCATGTCTTGTATCCTTCCGAGGACTTTCTCACCTCCCATCGCTTTGCAGTTCTAAATTATTCACCATGTCTTTTCACTAACATTTTGTTGTCCATTTTATCCTCATGGCAGAACACTTCATAATGACCACTGCTAAAACACTCTGATACAACCTTTCACCTACGGTAACCTTTAAGCACTTCTTGAGATGCTGCATTTATCACCTCAGTTTTTCTCGCCCCCTATCATACTACAGAGACAGCAAATGTCAATTTGACCATTTTCTTTTATGATTCGCATTCAACATTAACACTACACTACCATGAAGGAGAGTTGCTATATATATACAGTATATATATCATCATCAATAGCAGCAGTTACTAGTCCACTAGTGAACAAATACTCAGACATGTCCTTCGTCTCGCATCTGTTTATGGTCTTCCTTTGCAAATCTATACCCGCAAATTTTCTTAGCTCGTCCACCTATCGTCTTCTCTTCCTTTCCCTACTTTCTTTGCTATCTCTAGGGACCCATTCTGTTATTCGTAATGTCCATCTATTTGAAATTCTCATATAAGAATATCTTTCACTTTATTTTGCTTTCGTATCCATGTTGCTCTTTTCCTGTCACTTGGTGTTATTCCCATCGGTATTCTTTCCATATCTCTTTGAGTTGTAACTAGATTATGTTCTAAGGCTTTAGTAAGACTCCAAGTTTCTCATGCAAAAGTTAAATCTGGTAGGACCATCTGATTAAATATTTATCATTTTAGTGAAAGTGGCATTTTACATTTCATAATCCCAATTTGTTTAACAAAAGCTCTCCATTCCATGCTTATCCTTCTTTTAATTTCTGTCTCGTGTCTTGCGGAAATACTGTCTTTCCTAAGTACGTATATTCATTAACAGTCTTTAAAGTTTCGTCCACAACTCTTTATTTGTTGTATTTCTGCATTTTCATTGAATATTATCTTAATTTTACTCAAATTCATTATCAGTCCTACATTTCTCCTTTCTCTATTCAAATCTTCTGTCATCTTTTGTAATTTCTTCCATGATTCAATAAACACAACTATGTCATCTGAAAATCCTAAGTTGTCAGGATATTCCCAGTTAATATTAATTCCTACATTTTTCCCAATTTAAATTCTTAAAAACTTATTCTAAGGATGCTGTGAATAACTTAGATGGGGTCTCCCTGTCTAACTCCTTTCTCAATAGGAATTTTCTCACTATCTTTATGTAGTTTTAGGATTGCTTGATTTCCTGTATAGATATCTTAAAGTGTTCTTATACAAGATTCATCTATTCCTAGTCTTTGACGGTTTTCATTACTGCTGAGGTTTTGACAGAATCAAAAGCTTTCTCATAGAACATATATATATATATATATATATATATATATATATATATATATATATATATATATATACATCTCTTCCTACGCCTATTAACGCAAAGTGCCTCGGTTAGATTTAGAGAACAATAGTTTGATTTTGGAGTGTCCTTCTCATAGAAGAGCTGCTTACCATAGCTAAAGAGTCTCTTCTACCCTTACCAAGAGTAAAATAGCCACTGGACAATTACAGTTCAGTAGTTAACCCCTTGGGTGAAGAAGAATTGTTTGGTAATCTCAGTATTGTCATGTGTATGAGGACAGAGGAGAATCTGTAAAAAATAGGCCAGACTATTCGGTATTTGTGTAGGCAAAGGGAAAGCGAACCGTAACTAGAGAGAAGGATCCAATGTAGTGCTGTCTGGCCAGTCAAAGAGCCCCATAACTCTCTAGCGGTAGTATCTCAACAATAGAAATATCTCTTTTAGTTTCATTTCTAATCATGTCCTGTCATTTAACTCCCAATATCCTTCTCAGGGCTTTGTTCTCAAATCAACTAAATTTACTGGCGATTGTTTTATTATCATACCATGACTCATGTCCATATAGTAACACCGATCTCGCTAAACTGATATAGTGTGATTTTTATATGTAATTTCAGGCGATTTGATTTCCAAATTTTACTTAACCTAGCCACTGTCTGATTTGCTAATATATATATATATATATATATATATATATATATATATATATATATATATATATATATATTATATATATATATAATATATGTATATATATATATATATATATATATATATATATATATATATATATATATATATATATATATATATATCAGCGGTTGCTGGTCCACTGCAGGACAAAGGCCTCAGACGTCCTTCCATTCCCGTCTGTTTATGATCTTTGATCTTCCTTCCCCTACTTCGTTTGCAATTTCTAGGGACATTCTGTTATTCTTAATGTCCATGTATTATATGTCTTTTTCATTATATGTCCTCCCCACGTCAATTTCTTTTTCTTAATTGTTATTAGAATAACATGCACTTTAATTTGCTCTTTTTCTGTCTTATTGTTGATCCCATCATTGTTCTTTCCAAAGGTCTTTGAACTGTAACTAGCGTATGTTATATATTCTCTCTTATTTTTCAGGTGGAATGGTTAATGGCTTCGCCGGATCAGTACACATAGAACCAGCTAAAGGGGACAAGTAAGTTGTTTTTCCCTTGCACTACTCAACTTAGTTTTGTACTTAATTATTGTATTTGAATAAACCATGGATAGACAGCTTCTCGTTGTTTTCGACACAAATATATAATGGTTTAATTAACAGTGCATTATACGGCTAAGATTACTTTTTATAGAAATAAAAAAAAAGTTATATTTTATTTTAACACTTCTGTCAGAGCTTAATATCCCTCTTCTTCTCGCAGTTGCCAGATGTACGCGAACGATTGTTACCAGCCTTCCTACAGACCAGGCTACAACAGAAGACGTCGTCGCGATATTGAGGAAGGGGAACTGGACCCCAGCAACCGGGAATTCCTACACATGGAGAAGCGCCGCCTGCTGCTGCAGGAGTGTCAGATGGAGGTCCTACAGAACATCCAGCGGCAGATGCAACAGGACGCCGAGAGGAACCGCATGTTCCAGGAGGCCCTCCTGGACATTCACCGTCAGAGACTCGAGTTGAAAAGGGAGTCGCTGAGACAGAAGAGGAGGATGAATTGATGGTGTCGTATTCCAATGTCTTCTCGTATATCCGTTGGTCGATGACTTCGAGAAAGGGACGTCTCAACATCAGGATAACAACTACAGTTGTTGTCTCGCCATCATTCTGAAGTCACTGGGACGTCCCTGTGACATCGTTCGCTCTCCGAAATCATTGTTCATGTTATATAGTTCGTGATGTTAGTTCATTCTGATGTGATAATGGAAGGGAATGCGTCTCTCGCAGGTGTTTTTTTGCAAGTGTCTGTTGTATATTTCCGTGTTTCATAGTTGCAAAACGCACCACTTTCTGTACTGAGAACACGTGTCGGGGTTTGGGACTACAGAGAGTTTCAACTAACCTGTTTTAAGGTTTGAGTTTCTTTTTGGACTGCAAGCATTCTCTCCTGGCTTATGTATTCCCACGATTTTATTCTTAAAATAGTATTCAATTTTCTGTGACCCCCAGTAATATCAATTAAGTTTTATATATTTTATATCCCCCATATACCTTATAACCTATTATATATCTCCATACACCTTATAACCGATCATATATTCTACACAGTGTGTACCCCTCATGCACCTGATATCCTACACATTTTAGATATCCATATATCCTATGAATTTAATATCCTATTAAACAGAATATCCTACTCATTTCAAACACATAATCCTACATTTCCTAAAATCATTTCGCACCACTACCCAAGATCCTCTCCCCCCAATAAATAGACTCCCCCCTCCTTTCCGTGTATAAGACTTCCCTTCCTCAATCAAAAATAATAAACATGTATATTGATTGAATTCAAATTTGTATATTCTGCTTTATAAATAATTCTATACTTTATGTTTTACGAGACAAAAAATTGAAATATCTTAATCTCTATTTTACTATAGATTCTATATATATACATATATATAAATATCAGGAATAAACGAATAATGACTAGATCTAGTTCATTCAATGCTATGCCAATCTTCCTCTATGGCAACTATCTTGTCATGGTGACGTCAAGACTTTGGGTGACGTAAGGAAGATCGGCCGGCTAGTTAGGAGGACATGCGAAAATGAGGAAGAAGACTCACTTTTTCAAAAAAAGAAGAAAAGAAAAAAAAAATATGGTTTCCAGTTTGTCGAATAATATTAAATTTGGTTTTAGAGTAGTTTTCCACTTCTCTTTTTTTCTGTGTCTCCGAGAGTTCGTTTTCTGTTATCGGTTTTCCCTCAGGTGATTTTAGCGAAACCAAGAAACATTACTATTTTACTGTTAATAAAGAAACGCCAGTCTTCTCTTCATCTCCATGACGGAAAATGCCGGTATATTACTGTAATGGCTCAGTTACATGAGCCTCCAGATATCCTCATATTATATATACTGTAGATCCCCAGTTTCATGGGGTACCAAAATCCAAAATAAACCATAATACAGTACTGCAGTTTGGCCTTTCTTTTTCATCGTGATATCCTGTCGACCTTTCGTATTATCATTACTAACTAAGCTACAACCCTAGTTGGGAAAGCAAGATGCTATAAGCCCAAGGGCTCCAACAGGGAAAAAATATCCCAGTGAAGAAAGGAAATAAGGAAATAAATAAACGATATAGGTATGATGAAAAATTAAAATATTTTAAAAACAATAACATTAAAACACATATTTGATGTAAAACTATAAAAGGAATTAAGTCAGCCTCTTCAACATAAGGACATTTGCTGCGAGTTTGAATTTTGAAGTTCTACAGATTCAACTACCAGATTAGGAAGATCACTCTACAACTTGGTCACAGCTGGCATAAAACTTCTAGAGTACTGTGTAAGATTGAGTCTCATGATGGAGAAAGCCTGACTATTAGAATTAACTGCATACCTAGTATTACGAACAGGATGGAATCTTGGAAAGGTAAAACACAAGTGTTAGTAATGCAATATGAATTGCGCGAAGTAGTGGCAGGGGCTAGCAAGGCCCAGAAATGGTGAGGCAATACCGGAAAAGTGAAGTCCTGAATATCTATGAGGCGAGATAATGCATGTAGGATAAAGATGAGTTAGAGGTGCAATATGCTGCTGGCGAGTCTTTAGTGGGAGTTTTCGGCGAAGGAGTAGAACAAGTATGAATGTGGGAGCAACCCCTTTTTAAGGGGAACAGCTTAATGTTAAAAAAAAAAAAAAAAAGTAAAACCAACGAATAGATGTTATCAAGTTAGAGAGGAAATGCGTGTTCCCGAAAGCTTCATTTAAAACGGCACCATCTCTAATAAATAGCAAAATGCAGATCGAAAACACGTTGTTGTGGATAGTGCAAAAAAAAAAAAAAAATCCTCGTCTTTTACCGAAATAGCCGGAGCATGGGCGCCATACAGAAATAAGCAGATGCCCTCGGTAATGGCGCCCATACAGTAGCAGCTTGGCTAAAATAGCTCGCCAGGAGTGAGAATTTTTAAATGGTCACAAAATAGCTAGTTCTTCCTTCTTGTTCAACGAAGGAATGCCTCCAGTATTTAGTTTCTTACTGTCATACGGTCGGAGGAATTTCGTCACAAAATAACTGACACATGTTATAAATATTAGGCAATTATGTAAACCAACAAGCCCCAGGTTCGACTTCCAAGTGAGTTTTGTACTTAGTGGCTGATCTACTGTGATGAGGTGTAACCATGTATGGGAGATGCATAGGGCTCGCAATATCATCCCATATGACTAACTGGAGTTCGTTACGAGAAAGGGCACCAGCCACCCGTTAAGATACTACCGCTAGAGTTATGGGGTCCTCTGACTGGCCAGCCAGTGCTACATTGGAACCTTTTCTCTGGTTACGGTTCAGTTTCCCTTTACCTACACATACGCTGAATAGTCTGGCCTATATTTTACATATTCTCTTCTGTCATAACTTCACAACACTGAGATTACCATACAATTCTTCTCTCAAGAGGGTAACTACTGCACTGAAATTGTTCAGTGGCCACTCTCCTCTTGGTAAGGGTAGAAGAGACTCTTTAGCTATGGTAAACAGCTCTTCTAGGAAAAGGACACACTAAAATCAAACCATGGTTCTCTATTCTTGGGTAGTGCATAGCCTCTGTACCATGGTCTTCCAATGTCTTGGACTAGAGTTCTCTTGCTTGAGGGTACACTCGGGCACACTATTCTATCTTATTTCTTTACCACTAGGTTTGTTAAAGTTTGATAGTTTATATAGGAAATATTCATTTCGATGTTGTTACTGTTCTTAAATATTTTATTTTTCCTGTTTCCTTCCCTCAGTGGGCTATCTTCCCTGGTGGAGCCCCCGGTCTTATAGCATCCTGCTTTTCCAACTAGGGTTGTAGCTTAGCAAGTAGTAATAATAATAATAATAATAATAATAATAATAATAATAATAATAATAATACAATGTAGCATAATTGAAATGCACTCGTTGTCACCAGATATAGATAATCACCACGATAAATAAAAACAATTATTAATATTATTATTATTATTATTATTATTATTATTATTATTATTGGCTAGGCTTCAACCCAGTTGGAAAAGCAGGATGCTATAAGCCCAAGGGCTCTAACAGGGAAAGACAGCACTGGGAGGAGAGGAAATAAATAAACAAGAGAAATATTGAACAATTAAAATAAAATATTTTAAGAATTGTAAAAAACATTAAAATAAATCATCAAACTAAGCGATATACAACTTCCCGGCATCCCAAAGTGATCAGTCGAAATGTAACTCGTCACTTTGACTCAACAACCAACAGGTGTCACTTTGAAAAGAAACTCTGGACAGGGTGAAGTTCGAGACTTCGCAACAGAATCCCTGAATTAATTGTGAAACAAATATGTGAGGTGCTGCTTGTAATCGCATCTCTTCCCCAGCGACTAATGGTTGAGTATTTGATACCGCAGTGTTGAATTCACTATTCATTTGTTGTGATTTAACCTGATGAATTGGACAATATGTGAGTTGGTATCATTACAAATTGACATGTTATCGGTCTATATCACATGTCAGATAATGGATAACACAATTATTTGTACATTGATTGTTATAGGTATGATCTATACAGGGTCTTTAGAATTAGAGATTAGTGAAAGACTGAAAAAAGTAAATTAGACAATGGCTAGGTTAGGCAAAATTTGAAAGTCCAATCGTCTGAAATTATATATAAAAATCAGACAATATGTCAGTTTAGTGAGATCGGTGTTACTCTATGGACATGAGTCATGGCATGACAATGAAACGATCTCCAATAGATGTAGTAGCTTTGAGAAGGATATTGCGAATTAAATGGCAGGACAAGATTAGAAATGATACTTTAGGAGAGATTAGCCTACTCGAGTGCCATATGTGGATGAGATCACGATAAGGGGTAGATGGAGATGATTTGGGAATGCTCTTCGCACTCCCGAAGAGAGATTAGTTCACCAAACGTTCAGCTGGGGTCCACAGGGCACTGGAATAGTTGGAAGACCCAGGCCTACATGGCTGAGGACTATGAAGCGCGAAGTAGGGGATGATGAATGAAGAGGTATTGAATTAAAACTCAAGATAGAGACGACTGGCGAAATCTTACCGAGGCCCTTTGCGTCAATAGGCATAGGAGATGATGATGATATAGGTATCAATGACTCCATCATTAGTCACTAGAGAAAGAGAGGCGATTGCAGTCAAACACGATGCAGTTTTGTGGTAGTTTTGGAGATTGCTCTATGATGTGTATTCTCTGAGAATTCCCATTCACAAATCACAACTATCTTAATCATTCACGAAGGAGAGATGTGTTTATGTTCCGCACATCAATGGCTTGATTCCTTTCCTATGGTGGTGTTCAACATGTGTTCAGACTAAAGGTTAATGCGCCCGAGATGAGCACTTCCATACTCAGTAGTAAGCACATTTCTCTCGTTACATTTCACCTGTTGATTCTAGTTCCCTTTCTTCTGTAATGCTCTTTTACATATTTCACGCATACATTTATCCTACGTTCTCTATTATGGCTAATACACTGCTTGGCTTAAGAGAACCATGAAACAAAAGTACTTTTATTAAATAAAAAAATATAATTTGATCGCGGTATCAATGCGCAGCAATAGCACACAAACGAACATATCGATTACCTTTTTCCTATTGTTATTGTTATCATTGTGTGTCTGTGTGTGTGAATAAGTTTACAAAGCTTTCTCAATACGAACCAAAAGCAAACTTAGCATCCTCTTTGCTATACCAAGGTTGTTTACAATTGCCTGCATCCATTTATAGTAAACGCACGCATGATGAAGCAACCTAACACAGTAATGGGTGTTACATTACAGGACCGCCGTTAGAACAAAATGAACTAGCCATTAGTATCAAATAAGTTAATATCAATTTGGGAACAATTGATCAAAATAAGAAACTTAAAATAAATTAAATGATGTTTACAAAAGAAAAAAAAAGAAAAAAAAAAAAACATTCCAAGGATTTAACTGCTCAAAAAAAAGTATCATTGGTTGCCAGAAGAAATATTTCAAGTAAAATATGCATGCATAATTTACTTAACTTTGGTGGCTGCTTGTCCGGTCCCATACAGCAGGGGAACCTCACTCTCTACAGCAGAGGTTCTCAATGGGGGTGAAATTCACCCCCAGGGGTGAATTTTGGGCTTTCAGGGGGTGAATTGTGACAGAAGTAAGTTTATGGTCGAGGAGAGCAATTATAGGCTTTGGCGTAACTGGCCTGTCACGTGGCCCAGGAAAAATGGATTAGACAGTAATATACAAGTGACCACCCAAATTAATCCTAGGATTGGATAAGGAACTGAGGAAGAGACAGATGCCTAGGGAATTAAGTAGGTCCCAAGAAAATTACTTGGCAACTCCAAGGTTGGGAACTCCTGGACTATAAATAACTGAGAAGCTAATATCAAGGATCGAGTTGTGCAGGAGATAAAGTCTTTAGCATTTAGCTTATTTTCAATTAAACTTGATGAATCAACTGATGTGGCCTCATGTTCCCAGTTGATGCTGTTTGCAAGGTATTTTCACTCAGGTTCATTTAAAGAGGAGTTCTCTTTTGTTCTACCAAGGCCTCTGATATTTTGGAGAAGGTTTCATCTTTTTCTGAATCAGAAAATCTTTCGTGGTATAATATCAGTGGGTGTTGTAGGAGCACCAGCTATGTTAGGGACAAAATCAGAATTCCAAGTATGTGTGAAAAAGCGAGCTCCAAAAGTGAAAGGCATTTATTGTATGAGCCATCGTCAGACACTAGCCTCAAAAGCACTTCCTGCTCCGCTAGATTAGGTTTTGGATCAAACAATTAAAATTGTAAATTTCGTCAAAGCAGGGGCTCTCAACTCACGACTTTTCAAGCAGTTATGTACTGATATGGATGCAACCCATCATTCGCTTCTTTTTCACACAAATGTTCGTTTGCGTTCAAGAGGAAATGTAACTGAGCAAGTATTTCATCTAAAGAGATGAGCTCAAATTGTTTTTTGAAGCGCAAGGTAAAACAGAATTTCCTGCCTGGCTGTGTGATGAGGAATGGATCATGCGTCTTGCCTATTTGGTTGATATAATTGAGCAACTGAAGAAACTGAATCTTCAGATGCAAGGAAGGAATACAGACATTATAGAATTCGTAGATGCCTTGGAAGCTTTCATGAGCAAGCATGAAAATTAGAAGAAAAGGGTAAATGCAGAAAATGTAGCCATGTTTGAGAAACTGCCATCCATTCTTGATGTTTGCGTTGAAGACAAGGTACTTCCACAATTTGCAAAAAATTAGATTTTGTAGCATTTGACAGCACTGGAAAATGAATTCAGACGATATTTTCACGAACTTAGTGATTAGTTGGATTTAGTCAGAATTCCATTCAAACTGTCGGTAGAAAAAGTTCCTCATGATTGTTAAGATGAGTTTTTGGAGTTAAAAAGTTATTTGGATGTAAGAGATATGTTCGATGAGAAATCGGTAACAGAATTTTGGCCTCTGATGTGCGATTCCTACCCAAAAGTGGCAGAAATGGCTATCCGTGTATTGCTTCCGTTTGTATCGACATATCTTTGTGAGTCAGGCTTTTCAACTCTGTTACAAATTAAAACGAAGCATCGCAGTAGATTAGAGGTAGAAAACTACCTGCGTTGTGGCTTTTCAAGCACTCATCCGGGTATCCCAGAATTGGCTAAAAAAAAAAAAAAAAAAAAAAAATCACAGGTTTCGTCAATCGATGACATGTAATCTTCTGAATAAAAATAATTGCATCAGCTTCAGTTTGGCCTGTTAAGTAGTTCTTATAAATTAAAAAAAAAACTATTTTACTTTCATTTAAGTTTAATATATCCATCGATATTTTCAATTTGCATATTATTTGTAATATTCCATTACACAAATAATCCATGTAAAGCTGTAAATGTATAATTCAGTTTGAAAAAAAAGAAAATAAAAGGATTTTTAGTGATATTTGCATATTATATGCAATGCAGTTTTTGAGACAACCTTTGGAAAAGACGGGAAGTGGGGTGGGGGGGGGGGGAAATGACATAATTGCAAATGGTGAAAGGGGTGCATGGGCCGAGAAGGTTGAGAACCCCTGCTCTACAGGACCTCCACTGTCGTTTTACCTTGTTCGTTCAGAGTATTTAACATTTCATATCATATATTGTTCATTTACTGTTAAATCGTCACTGTCAAAAGACTCATGAAATAAGAAAGTCTTCAGTTTCCCCTTGAAGGCCTTAATGTCTTCAATTATTCGAATGTTTCGTGGGAGCTTATCATATAGTCTCGGGGCCGCATATTTAAAGGCTCTGGACCCTAAAGTGGACATAAATCTAGGTTCCAATAGTTTGAAGCCATCTGTAACTATTCTCGTGTCGACACGATTTGTTGGCTGCGCAATATGTAGCAATTCTCTCAAGTATTTTGGACGCCCGGTTCTGATAACTTGGTGGGTTAATGTACATATTTTAAATTCAATTCTCGCTTTAATCGGCGGCCAGTGTAAATCGATTAGTATAGGGGTGATCCTCTCTCTAGGTGGGACACTTTTTATCAGTCTTGCTCCTCTATTATGCTTTGTAATTTCTTAAGTTGTACTTTTGGTAAATTGTAGTAGATAGAGTTGCAGTAGTCAATCCTGGCAATAACACAGTTTATCACAAGTTTCTTAACAGAATTTTCGCCCAGGTACTTTTATATAAACGCAATATTTCTTAGATGATAACCAGCAGTTTTTATTACATTATCTATTTGGGCATTTAGACAGGTTACAGTCAAGAAATACACCTAGATCTCGAACTTTACAATCATGCATTCACGAATAAAAAACACTCACCACAAACATAGTACCCAAGTCTTATTATTATTATTATTATTATTATTATTATTATTGTTATTATTTGGTAAGCTAAAATCCTACTTGGAAAAACAGGATGCTATAAGCCCAAGGGCTCCAACAGAGAAAAATAACCCAGTGAGGAGAAAAAATAAATAAACTACAAGAAAAGTAATAAACAAATAAAATAACATTGCGTCTAATGCGGAAATTTCGGAAAACTCAAAAGTCTGTCTTACTATTCCGCACATCCACACAAACGTATGAGCAACATCGGGAATAAATGTGGTTATACGAGCGAAACAAAGAAATGCCTTGTCTAAGAAACATCAAGGTCTGTACCTACAAAACTTTTATACAAACGTGATTAACCTTAAGCCTTTCACAAACATGCTCTGGTATGTTTAGCCAACTCGTGAATCATTGTTGTGTCGGGTAGAAATTTTCGTTTCGTGACTAAAAGCAAACTATTTTCGGGTGATAATGGGTCGCTCGGCTTAGCTCGTGTCTATTTGGAGACAATCAATATCTCAGAATCAAAATAAATACCAATAACTAGAGTTTTGTTATCAACTAGATATTTATAAGTCTATCTTCCATCCTTTGAAAGGTCTCGTCTTCAAATACTTTTGTAAAAACATTACAGTTTTAAACTCGTCAATGCAATCTCAAGACTCACACGCATTATAAATTGCAAAATATATACAATAATATTTCATTTTAGATCACAGAAAAACAAAGATGACTGTCTAAGTTTCCAATAAAAATATCTATAGTCCATTTCTGTTAGTGATGCAGATTTGCACCGACTCGCAGCGGTGCCCTTTAAGCTCGGAAAAGTTTCCTGGTCGCTGATTGGTTAGAATTATCTCGTCCAACCAATCAGCGATCAGGAATCTTTTCCGAGCTAAAAGGGCACCGCTGCGAGTCGGTGCAAATCTGCATCGATAAAAGAAATTGACTATAGTCTTACATAATTCCAAGAGTGTTTCTATAATACTATAACCTCCCAGCATGTCCCGAGTAACTTCATTGTCAGAACATCGTACTCAATGACCGATTGAAAAAAAAAGTCATCACTGCAAAAGTAAATGTCTCACATAAGTATTCTTTCCCAGAAAATATGTTTACGAAATATGATACTTCTAGTATGAACGGCGTAGTCAAATCACTCTTTCGTTCATATGCAAACATCACAGTAGTGAAATGTGAACGTAAAATTTGAAATCTATATCTTTCATCATTCAAAAGTTATAAGCAAAAGGGTTAAGGTTCTGCATAACAGTTGCAAAGTATTAAAATGACTGACAGTTAATCTGTGGTTAAAAGAAGGGGATAAATATATTCCCATTAAAACATAAGTATTGTCAATGATTCTCCTTTGTTGCTATGGAAACGAGGGTTTTCTGTACATGTTCATCCCTGATTCGTTGAACAATTCAAGCATAACTATTAGAGTAAAGTAACTTTTGTCGTTATTTTTCTCTGAAACCACCCTCTTTTAAGAGGGAAACAGGCTCATTGATAAACAAAACGAAACATCAATAACAGTCAGTTCATGTGACTTGAAAGATGAAACACCGTAGTTTCATCTGAAACAATGAGAGAGAGAGAGAGAGAGAGAGAGAGAGAGAGAGAGAGAGAGAGAGAGAGAGAGAGAGAGAGAGAGAGCAGAATATAAATTTTCACCTCAACAGCCCACTTGACCTTGTGGCGCAACAGGAGTGAATTTGTTACAAATCTCGATGGAAGGTTTCTTATAATATTTCTTTTAGTCTAATTCAGTCTTCTATAGTGTCTTTTGGCTGAAATGAAGTATCAAATTCAGTGGTATTCAAAATGGAAAACTACTGTATTCCGAGATTATTCGGTTGTATTCTTTAGGAAATAACTGTATTCATCTACATTTAGGATTGTAAAAGGGTATCTTCAGTGTTTATAATGTATCCTAAGCAAATATTTTCGATACGTAAATGTTCAGATTCAATCTAGGACTTGGAGAATCTCTCTCTCTCTCTCTCTCTCTCTCTCTCTCTCTCTCTCTCTCTCTCTCTCTCTCTCAACAGAATACCAGTA
This sequence comes from Palaemon carinicauda, assembly GCF_036898095.1. Lineage (NCBI taxonomy): Eukaryota > Metazoa > Arthropoda > Malacostraca > Decapoda > Palaemonidae > Palaemon > Palaemon carinicauda. The sequence goes on from NC_090728.1 coordinate 176,784,747, forward strand.
ATTTCGTAGTACAGTACCTTCGCACCTGTTCATGGCAAGTGTTTACGGAAGCTAAAAGGTAATCGATAAACTCAAATCTGGGGAAAATTGTTATGACGTTTCACTAACGACTTTTATAAGTAAAATTTTATAATAATGTAAGAACAATAAGCTGAAGTTTGACTAATTACAAGAAAAAAAGATACGTTTTTATAGGATAAGAACAATTTGCTTCAGTTTAACTAATTAAAAAAAAAATGGATACGTTTCTATGTATTTTTTACCGAGAAAATGAAGAGTGAACATTGACCTGTCACGCACTCGTCTTACTACCTCACATTTACGTCGGCCTAAAATCAACTACAGTTGAATAACAACCAACAGGTTGGAATAAATCTTGTTTTATAGTTTATTATGACGGATCGATCTATTATAACGTTGTTACTGATCATGAAATATTCTATATATCTTATACATTAGGCCTACTTATATATAGTTTATTAAGTCAGAGGGAGAGAGAGAGAGAGAAATTTGAAAAATCATCTTCAATCACTAAGAAATGTTAATCATCCCATGAACACTCGTTATATGACAAAATCAACACAAACCGGAATTAATTGTATGAACTGCTGGGAAAACTAAAAAAATAGTTTTAGTAAGTTGCATTTCTCTCTCTCTCTCTCTCTCTCTCTCTCTCTCTCTCTCTCTCTCTCTCTCTCTCTCTCTCTAGGCTAAACGTCAGGCAAAATAAAAGTAGCGCCCACTTGCTCACGATGTTATGTAACTACTTCTAAGAATACTTCAGACCTTGCTATGCCACAAGTGGCCAACGCCGCATGGTATTTTGTTCCGACAACATAACACCATCATATATCAACTAGTACTATACTGCCTCTCCAACTTAATTCGTCGGTATTTACAATTAATGTTAAAGAAATTTAATTCTAACAATACTTTTGTAAAGTGCTGAAACTGGTCGGCCCAGGAAAAGGAAAGTTATATAAAAAAAAAAAAAGATTTCTCCAGCAAAATAGCTGCAAACAATCATCTTTCAAAAAAGTAACTTTTTAAACAAGTGAAAACAATTATTTTCAAACTACAAAATACAGATGAAAACAAACTTAATTTCGCGAAAATTCTTCCACTTGTTGTTTCAGCAACTTTCAACCTCCCCTCTCGATAACATCTAATATTTATAGTCTCTTAAACACGTAACATAATACCGCGACCTTGAGAGCTGGATTCAGATACTGGTGTTGCCTATTGATCCTCAAACACTCGATTAATATTTTGATAATTAGTGTTTTTAATGTATATAACCCCATTTGGATAATAATAAAAAAAAGTAGGGAATGGTCATAATCTGAATTTCATTATATATATAATTAGCTTTATCAATTGGGTTTTTATTTAGTTAAGTAAGTCATGGATCTGTTCGTTCCGAATGGCACGCATGATGGTGTGTTGCAACGACTACATTTCATGTTAGTGAGACTACTATTACGTAACAATGTAGTGTATGAGAAAAAAGTCCATAACCACACATTATTATTATTATTATTATTATTATTATTATTATTATTATTATTATTATTATTATTATTATTATTATTAACACAAGCAGGGCTAGTTGGAAAAGCAAGATACTATAAGCCCAAGGGCCCCAGTAAGGAAAAATAGCCGTGATGGGAGGAAACAAGGAAATAAACTACAAAAGAACAATAAACAGTTAAAACGAAACATTTCAAGACCAGTAACAGTTGCATTAAATTAGATCCTTCACATATAAACTGTAAAAAAAAAAATAAAAAAAAGAGGAAGAGACATAAGATAGTAAAGCAAGAGAACTCTAATTAAAAAATGTGGAAGACCAAGGTACAGGAGGCTATGGCACTACCTAAGACTAGAGAACAACGGTTTGACTTTGCAGTGTCCTCCGAGAAAAGCTTTCCTCATACAGTTGACAACACTGAAATTACCAAACAATTCCTCTTCTCTCAAGAGGTTAAATACTGCACTGTAATTGTTCAGTGGCCACTTTCCTCTTGGTAAGGGTAGAAGAGACTCTTAACTATGGTAAGCAGCTCTTCTAAGAGGGGGACACTCCAAAATCAAACCATTGTTCTCTAGTATTGGGTAGGGCCATAGTCTCTGGACCATGGTCTTCCACTGTCTTGGGTTAGAGTACTCTTGCTTGAGGGTACACTACTCTATCTTGTTTCTCTTCCTCTTGTTATTTTGAAGCTTTTCTATTTTTATTCTCTTGTCATTTTCAAGTTTTTATAGATTATGGTATGAAAGAATTATCTTAATTGTATTATTGGTCTTAAAATTCTCTGGTATTTTTCCATATTTTCTTTCCTCACTGGGCTATTTTCCTTGTTGGAGCCCTTAGACTTATAGCATCCTACTTTTCCAACTAGGGTTGTAGCTTAGCAAATAATAATAATAATAATAATAATAATAATAATAATAATTTATGAAAATGGGGAGGCGCACAGAAACCCACACCTGCTGAGTCATCCACAGCCATTGCCTGCCTCTCCCTGACCCTTGCTTGGGTGGAGAGAGCTTAGGAACTATATATGTGTATACGAGTTCCTTTGCCTCTGCCACTCATGAATGACCTTTAAACAAGGAAGAAATTACATAAACATTTTGGTGCTTGGTTAAAAAATATAAAAGGCAGAACGTTCCATGTTAGTGGTTTCTACCAGTTTAAGGCGAACTTACAAACAAGTTTGTCGGGGCATTAGCAGAACAGATTCAGCGAGATTTGATAACCAAAGTAAGTGATGAATTTTCCAAGCGTAAGATAATAAATTACTTACACCCTGCTAATAACAGCTAACAGCATAAAAAGATCTTTGCCTCTCTAGCTGCTTAGCTTCTTTCTAAATAAATCAGGAAGGAAACATGTATCATTCAAAACACAGTATAAGCATAGCCTGATTCAGCCAAGGATCGGTTAATCAATAAAGGCTCGGTTTTCTAAACTACACCTCACAACGTGTGACAACTATTCACCGGAACGGGCGGGATTTCGTCCATGTCAGTGGCTATGCCATCCGGTTTAGGGATGAGTGAATAACGGCAGCAAGAATAGTATCATCTGCTAACTCCACCTCCTTATTTTCATGAAAGCCAATATCAAACACGTAAAACGATTCTATTATTCAATTCTTGAGTTTATATCAAAGTACTTCAATCACAACTTCCTTTTTTTCCATGTGAAAAAGTTTCATCTTGAGAGGGACAGGGAAAAAAAAAAAAAAAAAAAAAACTTTAAAATGATGCCAACATCAAATGTGTCAAAACATTCATGGTTCAAAAGTACCAACAGGTAAAATAGAGTATACCGAAAACAAACTAATTACGGTTTCCGATACATTAATTAGGTCCGTCGTTGATAAATGGGTGGGGTCCGTAAGACCTCACCATACCACTATCTCCCTTGCATTATCTTACCACACTTCCGGGAAAGTCCTGTGCCGAGATTGCCCCTTAAATATAAACCACTAAGTCTAGACCCCTCTTGGCGTTCCGTAGGATAGTGTTCGAGTATTTCTATCGTAGGTGTCTTTTATTGGTGGTATGATTATCGAACAGTATGCTGATTAGGATAATAAAAACGTTAAAGCAACTCCCCTTCAATACGATAGAGCAGCCCACGTCTGACGTGTAATGGAGTAGATAAGATTAGGGAGTGATATTGCTCGGTAAGGAGAATTTTCTGCATTTTAACAGGAATAAACAACTAATACTTACGGATTAGATAACGCTTTATCATATCTTAATGTGCAATGGATGTCAGCAACCGGTACTTCTGGGTTAATAATGCTTGGTGTTGCCTTCAACGGGATTTTTTTTTTCTCTTACGCATGGAAAATGCGCTTAAGTTTTGTTAACTTTAAATCCGTTGCAAGAATCACGTTTTCTTTACCATTGTACTAGTGAAACTATACACTATATGCCTAATACCGAGGGAGAATTGGATATTATTCTTGCATTGTCATTGAAGAGTGGGTACAGATATGATCATATGATGACACTATCACACCTACTTCAGATCTCCAAATCTTTATATCTCTACATATTAGATACTATTAAATTAAGGGAATAACACTTCACATAATATATTACACCATAAGTGAATCAAAATCTAAAATTACATGAGTAAATCTCTCTCTCTCTCTCTCTCTCTCTCTCTCTCTCTCTCTCTCTCTGTCACACAAGCGAACACACATGCACACACAAAACTGGAATTTGCATTCGTGCCATCACTACGAGGTGTTCAGACAGGCCCTCTTTCGAAAACTGTCTCACCGGATAGTTCATGGTCGCCGACTTATAAAAAAAAAAGAGAGAAAAAGTGCTAACAGGGAGATAATGTAATCGTTCTCTACCCGGAGAACTCTGGCACTGGCCTTGCGGCATGCCCGGATTATTATTCTACTGAAGAACAAAGCACCCCGACGTTCTTTTCTTCTTTTTCACTGACAGGAAGAAATATGATGTTGATGTCTCTGGGGTTTGCAAGAAGTTTCTTTTATAAAGTTTCAAAGTCACTGGCTGTCTGGATTTTATTTTCTTAATTGTATTAATTTCCTACAAATTTCAAGGTATTTATTTTGTACAAATTATGTTTAATCTACAAATCAGACATAAGACAAAATAAGCCCTAGGCTTATAGCATCCTGCTTTTCCAACTAGGGTTGTAGCTTAGCAAATAATAATAATAATAATAATAATAATAATAATAATAATAATAATAATAATAATAATAATAATAAATGGATGCTTATTAAGAATAGGCCTAAACCGAGGAATTGCTACGAATGGAACAAAGGCTCATAAATTTTACAATTATATTTTTCTCTTAGAATTTTAATATTGAAGAATTAATTCATGGAGTCGACGACCTTGACAGCTGCCACGTCAATATCATGGTATAAAATAAATGAAGTTATTTGTTCAAGCAAATCTAAATCTTCAGTAAATCTCCATAACAATTAATCCGTCAAGTAACCTATTGCAGCAATAAAGTTGGTAACATCTGGTAAGCGACCGTTTTTGCAACTACAGACTAGTGATTCGTGTTACGAAGGGCATTTCTAAGGAATGTTTCATGAGTTAAAACGCACGTACGCACGCACGTGTGTGTGTGTGTGTGTGTGTTGATGTGTTTTCTAGAGATAGTTAAAAGGATTCTCCTATATGAAGTGAAATGTAATGCCAATTGTTAACGGAAAAAAAAAAAACGAAAAGATTGAGATGAATAGATTCTGCAGTATATCTTAGAATATTTAAGTAAGAAAATAAAAATAGACTGAGAAAATACATACACAGAAGTGGTAAACAGTTTAGCGTAAAGGATGCATCAGAATTTCGTGGTGGTTTGGTCCGTGTAATTCGAGGGGAAGGAGGAGAAGGCCTTTACAGCTCTGCATCTGAGGGTATGCAAGAGGTATGGATAAGAATGAGCCTCAAGCCCTCAACCACCAGGAAGAACTAAAGCTAGATGACTGGAATGGCATAGTCTTTGAAATTAAATCGAGTAATACACTTTCCAAGAAGAATATTTGTAAAATATTCTTTGTAAAAACAACAATAAATTCAGCCATTTTTTCCCCACTGCAGGAGGCTCAGACGCATTTTCATTCATGTCTTTAGCCATTTTCATCACCACGCTAGCCAGTGCGGATTGGTGATGGTGGGGGACTTATCTGATTGCACACAGCGAACCAACCTAGTGTGGGTGTCCCTGACTAGTACAGCTTTACTGATCATGGCAGTACACAAACCCTTTCATCACGTTAAGATATAACCACTCAGAGAGGGCTATAAAAAAGTTATCGTAAAACATACCAAATCTCATGTTTAAATAGATTTTATCTTAATTGCAAGGCAAAATGCAAATAATAATAATAATAATAATAATAATAATAATAATAATAATAATAATAATAATAATAATAATAATAATAATTCGAAAAGTAAAAAAAAAAAAAACATGAGAAGGAATTTTACAGGTTGTTGAATGCGAGTATACTGAAGCTGTTGCAATAACGGTTTGTCTTTTTTTTTTTTTTTTTTTCGGGAGTAATCCGTAAAAATGTGTTGTACTGTACAGCATATCCTGATTAAGCGCGATAAAAGTTGTATCGTGGAACTAAAGTTTTAAACTTATCTGCTTTTCTATGATTTGTGCACTGCTATAAAAAAAATTAATGAATATTTAGTTATTCAAAAGCTATATAAACAATTATGTAGCTTCTTCATGAGTGTATGTGAAATATATGAAAGTGGAAATTGACTTTAGAATGAAAATCTTGCTCGATGAAATGTTATAACCTAGTAAAATCCTTTTTTATAAGTGAGCATATCAGTCTCAAACAGAAACATCAATAAGAGAGAGAGAGAGAGAGAGAGAGAGAGAGAGAGAGAGAGAGAGAGAGAGAGAGAGAGAGAGAGAGAGAGAGTTATGTAGCCAATCTTATATTTTAAATGTTGCTCACCATTTACCAAATCATTCTAATTTAGCAAACAAAATCTACAAGGTGATTAGTAACTTACTGCTAATTTCAACAACAAAAATAGTGTCGAGAGGTTCACAAGCTATAAGCATAATTTTATGAATGTTGAAAGAAAAAAAAACAATTTAATCAAAAAGGTAAATCTCTCTCTCTCTCTCTCTCTCTCTCTCTCTCTCTCTCTGCTCAGGCATTACCCCTAACCCGACAACCTGGCTCCGACCATATCGATCGAAACATCAGAAGTCCTCTCACATGCTGGCGGGAAATCTTCCCACCTATATCCCTCGGTTTGCTCGCCAGTCTAATGGAATGGTATCAGTGAACTTGGGAAGTCGAACGAAAATACACATACATCTTTTTACCTCTCTGAGGTCTCAATTATCTAAGTGTTATCCTCGTGGAGTTTCACTTATCAGGATAACATCTTCGAATCCTAACTAGGCCTATTTCTAACAACCTGACTACTTTGGTCCTAATTCAATAATAATAATAATAATAATAATAATAATAATAATAATAATAATAATAATAATAATAATAATAATAATTAAAAACTAAACGTAAAACTTTCTGAATAGATGACGACTTATTTATTTGCCCTTTCCAGGCATATGTCGTTGGAAAACTGGCTGCGTTATTTGTTACAAGTATTACCATTAGAACCTTGACCAATTAAATGTTACCCTGGCATCATGCGCAAGTAAAATGTTAAACAAATCTAGTCTCGGTGTTCTTTTTTTTTCTTAACCGTAAGACTTAGAGATTTAAAATGACGCCTAAAAACTTATAATCTAACTTCCTGATACCGAATTTACTAATACTGAAAAATAATTTCGACGTTAAAAAACTAGTTAATAAACCGATTTCATGATATAGTCAGAAGAAAAATAACATCTACAAGATATTACACACTTAATAAGACCATCACAACGATAACAATGGCATATAAGACCATGTACTGTACTCTCTAGGAGTATAAAATAAATTCCCAGAATCCCGGGTGTCTTGAAATTCAATTCTAGCCTTTATGGTAAAGCATGTAATTTCAAAACCTTGGAATCATGATGAAAATGTGCGCCCAAAATGTGACAGTTCCAAGAACTTTATGGCCGACACCAAGCAGATAATAATGTGTTATAGAATAAGATACATCCATCCTCTAAAGAGAATTATTTGAATGATGCAAAGATGGAGATGATGTGACGTTTTATAAAAGTTTTCTGACATGCGTATTTTTAACATCTTATGATGCAGTAGAAAAATATACATAAACAACATATTACAGAAAGTGAAACCCGAAGTGACAGAAACTGGAGCCCTTACAACGACACACCCTCAGTAACGCTATCTGCCAAAAAGGGTCTTGCCATATGTTGAATGGCGTTTACTCGCTACAGTACAAACGCATGCACCAAAAGTGTCGCCAAGGCATGGTAACACCAAGGTAACGCGTATTTATGATCTCCACAGTTATGTCCCTGAGATTAGTGTTCATTTTGTAACCGTAATCAGAGAATGAGAATGTCCATACCTAGATAATACAGAGAAGTGTGATCGTGGCATTTGACTGCAGAGAAAAAGAAAGTACATTAATACGTGACTTCGGCCCAATGCCATTTGGATATGTGGAGACCTACCGCTATTGATAGTACCACCGACGCCCCCCCCCCTTCTCTCTCTCTCTCTCTCTCTCTCTCTCTCTCTCTCTCTCTCTCTCTCTCTCTCTCTCTCTCTCTCTCTCTCTCTCTCTCTCTCTACATTGCGGCTTGACGATCCCACCTTTCCATCTACCAGCTGCATTCTTACATCAGCCAAATTTCCCTATCAATTTTACAATAAGCTCTCAAAATATTAGACACATCACTTTGTGGAAGGCTTAGTTACACATTACTTACAGCCGTAAACAGATGCTAACCATGAAAATTTAAAGTGACAATTAATAATTCGACTGTCTTGAATATTATTTAATTATATTATACATACCCATTTCAAATTTCAGAATTCCGTTGGGCGTGACGGCATGAGAACTGAATACTGACACTTACAAATAGTGGGCACTAACATCAATTTACTCGTCATGATTGTATTTTTTTTACCATCAAAATACTCTGGATTTCTTGACTGGCACCTCACATTCTTATGAGTTGCCATTGCCAACCAATACTATTATTAAAATTATTTGTTTGTGTATTAAAAAAGAGCGTAATATGTTTTTTACTACATCGATACCTTAAGTAGGGTCCGCTCAAATTATTTGGTATCGCTATGTTGATGATGTTTTGGGTATTCTATGAGAAAATTTTCACTTTGAGGATTTTGTTCCCATCATTTCTTCATTGTTCCATTCATAGTTTCCTATAGAAAAAGGAAGAAAACAACAGTATCCCGTTCTTAGACGTTTTGATAGTTAGACAAGCCGATAAATCTTAACTTTCCAAAATTACAGTCAGCCTATATCATTATTATTTTTGTTATTACCATTAAGATACAACTCTAGTTGGAAAAGCAGGATGCTATAACCCCAAATGGCTCCAACAGAGAAAAAATAGCCCACTGAGGAAAGGAAATAAGAAAATAAACTGTAAGAACAGTAAAACATAAAAACATCTTTCATATATAAACTGTCCAACATAAAAACATTAGCTACAAGTTTGATATTCAGAAGTTTTACATATTTAACTATCCGATTGGGAATATCATTCCACAACTTGGTCACAGCTGGAATAAAAGTTGTAGAATACTGTGTAGTATTGAACCTCATGATGGAAAACTAACTGCATATCTAAATCAGTATTACTAACAGTATGGTACTATCCAGGAAGATCTGAATGTTAAGGATGATCAGAATTATGAAAAATCTTATGCAACATGCATAACGAACTAATTGAACGATGGTGCCAGAGGTTAATATCAAAATCAGGAATAAGAAATTTAATAGACCGTAAGTTCCTGTCCAACAAATTAAGATGAGAATCATATAACTTAACATATGTGCATTTCTATTCTGGCCCTTCTAAAAATAAAAAGTTTAATGTATTTTCCTCTGTGTATCTGAGGGCACCAAGAATATGCAGCCCAGAGTATAAGGAAATTAATTTCCCCCAAATTAAAGAAATTGACCGTAATCTCTAGTATCAAAGGTATAATCGCCTCTTTCTCTAGCGACTAATGGTGGAGTAATTGATACCACAGTGTATAAATCACTATTTATTTCTTGTAATCAAACCTGGTGACATGGATGATATGCGAGTTAGTATCATTACAAATTGATATGTTATTGATCTAAAATCCATGTGTCAGACAATGGATAACACAATGATTTGTATATTGATCGTTATAGCCTCATCTAACTTACAATTGTTAATATATTAACATATTACATAATTGTGTACATTATACATACACGATGCGGTATTGTGGTAGTTTTGGAGATTGCTCTACGGTGTGTATTCTCTGCAAATTCTCGTTGACTACTACGTTATACATTTACGATGGAGATGTGTTTATGCTCCGCACATCAATGGCTTGATTCCTTTCCTATGGTGGTGTTCAACATGTGTTGAGGCTAAAGGTTAATGCGCCCGGGATGAGCGCTTCCATACTCAATAGTAACCACATTTTCTTTCGCTAGCTTTCAACTCTTTACTCTAGTTCCCTTTCTTCAGTATAGCTATATTATTTTATTTCACACATACTTATTCTACATCAGCTGTTATGGCGAATAGAAAAGGTATTCTTTAAAAACTGTATTAATAAAACTAAGAAAAAGTTTTCTATTGTCCACTTAGACTGACATGAAGCAAAAAAAATATATATAATGATAGTGCTTCCATATGGTTGCACATTGAAAAGCATATTACTAAATATAGCTGTGAAAAAAGACAATAAGGTAATACAGAACATTTCATGTTCATAATTTATTTTTATTGGCCAAACATCTAATAATATATCTGTCAGACCAAAACAGTATGAGATGTCTGTCTCTGGAGGGTTCGGTACTAACACTGAGCTGTTCATTTGGTCATAGAATCAGTTGGTTGGATGCCAAGACAGTAACCTTATAAATGAGTTTACCCAACGAAATAGTGTGGAATCTTTGTTAAATACCTGTACCCAAGGTCATGATTTAAATTTGTGACATGATGTTCTCTAGTAATCCGGTATTTCTTCTTTTCTCAATTCTGACTTTCCAGAATCATCATGAAACCGGGCTTTATGGATCACCTTAAAGGTTTAAAGTCTAGGCCTACTCATGGCAGAGGCAAGGTCTAGTGACAATACCTTAGCTAGCAGATCAATGCGCTAGACACTGAACATATATGCCTAGACACTTATCTATATACATATGATCAGCGGCCAAGCCCCTTTCCATTCATGCTAGTACCAGAGAGGGCCAGGCGATGGCTGCTGACGAAACGGCTGGTTAACCTAAAGGCTCCCCAAAACACCACATCCTTAGCTCACTAAGATGCTGATATAAAAGACGCTACAAGAAACTATCGAGCTTGAGTGGGACTCGAACCCCAATCCGTAAGATCACAAGGCAGGGACGTTTCCCTATACACTTATCCTCATAGTGAGCCCCATGTTGTAACCAATAACACGAAAGTACTAACTCCAATCAAGAATATAATAAATTACATGCATACTATATATATATATATATATATATATATATATATATATATATATATATATATATATATATATATATATATATGTGTGTGTGTGTGTGTGTGTGTGTGTGTGTGTGTGTGTGTGTGTGTTTGTCTTTGTCTTGCATTGATTGCTACTAACTGTGTACCTTCCACAAGAATAAATATCAGTCTATGTAGTATATGGTTCATAATAAGGATTATGGAGGAGCGAGGTCGGGCACATAAACGTGACAAACGCATTGCGTGTGGATCTTATCCAGCATGCAAGGATCATTCACACGAAATGTCTCAATGTAGGCTCAGTCTCACTGGCCAACCGGTACCAGGAAAGCAACCGCCGATTATCTAACGATACGGCTATGATATTTTACGTCGGGAGTCGAGACCGAGTGGACTTGAGTTAACAGAATAATGGTGGGGGTGATAAGTGTGGAAAAGAGGACTTGAAAACGGGGAGTTGACTCGCCGACGAATGCTTTAACAGGCATCTAATCAAGCAATTTATTGCAAAGGAGATACAGGCACGAGAGAGAGAGAGAGAGAGAGAGAGAGAGAGAGAGAGAGAGAGAGAGAGATTCTGCAGCACACTATCACACACCTACGATCACATTTCGTCATGATTTCAAGTGGGCAACGGAAAATACTGTCTTGGAGAATGTGACCAAGCGAAACATTTAACAAAACATGCATCACTCCTCTGACAACTTAAACCGTTACGTAAAAGGTATTTTTAACACCAGAAAACTTCAATAATATACAAAACTTCTTCAAAATTTATGATTCATATTACGCTTATCATTGACGTCAATGAATAACACTCTACCTTATCTGCAACTCCTATCAATTCATTGCAATATTTTCCCTAGTCACACGCCAATTGCATCAGAGTGAATTTATTCCAGTAGATAGACTATTTTCCTTTTTTTAAACATGAAAATTATCGTTTTAACGATTTAACAGAGATTATATATATATATATATATATATATATATATATATATATATATATATATATATATATATATATATATATATATATATATATATATATATATATTTACAAATAGACCTATGGACGTTTCATCTCACTAAAGCATTGAACTTCTTGAATCGTAACTGTACTTTTCTATCTTTATGAAAATAAAAGTCAGGTATTGTACATTATATACATAATTTTTTCTGTAATTCAAAATCATAATTGCATAACTAAATCACATTCTCTAACTACGAAACCAAATTTAATACTTAATCAACATGCAAAGTTTAAGCATTCCTCTGATAATTAAATAGTCTACGAGGACAAACAAGTAACAAAATCACGCGAATTCAATTGGTTACAATAGAAAAGAGGCTGCAGAGAACTTGAAGCTCTCACCCTGATATCAATTGGCAGTTAGAGGTATGTGGTGACAAGTTGGGTGAACGGCTGACCAGGGTGAGTAAGATACAGTAATTCTGTATGGAAAAAATACTCTGAGACTTCGTAAGCGGAATAACTGTTGCATCATCCAAAGAGACGGTCGGGTGATGATTATTATTATTATTATTATTATTATTAGCTAAACTACAATCCTAGTTGGAAAAGCAAGAGGGTATAAGCCCAAGGGCTCTAACAGGGAAAATAACCCAGTGAGGAAAGGAAATAAGGAAACAAACAAATGATAGGAGAAAAAATTAACAATTAAAATCAAATATTTAAAAAATAGTAAGAACACCAGAACAGATATTTCATTTATGAACTATTAAAAAATTTATGTCAGCCTGTTCAACATAAAAATATTTGCTGCAAGTTTGAACTTTTGAAGGTCTACTGATTCAACTACCTAATTAGGGTTATTCCACAACTCGGTCACAGCTGGAATAAAACTTCTAGAATACCCTGTAGAATTGAGTCTGATAGCGAAGCCCTGACTATAAGAATTAACTGCATGCCTAGTATTACGAACAGGATAGAACTGTCCGGGAAGATCTGTATGTAAAGGATGGTCAGAATTATAAAAAATCTTATGCAACATGCATGACGAACTAATTGAACGATGGTACCAGATATTGATATCTAGATCAGGAATAAGAAATTGAATAAACCATACGTTCCTGTCCAACAAATTAAAATGAGAATCGGCAACTGAAGACCAGACAAGAGAACAATACTCGAAACAAGGTAGAATGAAAGAATTAAAACACTTCTTCGGAATAGATTGATCACCGAAAATATTAAAACACTTTCTTAATAAGCCAATTTTTGGGGCGATTAAAGAAGACACAGACCTAATATGTTTCTCAAGAGTAAATTTGTTGTCGAGAATCATACCTAAAATTTCAAGTCATACAGAGTTAAAGAAACATTATCAATACTGAGATATGGATGTTGAGCCACTGCCCTTGACCTACTTACAATCACACTTTGAGTTTTGTTAGGATTCAAATTCATGCCCCATAATTTGCACCATACACTAATTTTAACTAGATCTCTATCAAGGGATTCAGCAACCCCAGATCTACATCTAGGCGATGGAATTGATGCAAAGAGAGTAGCATCATCTGCATATGCAACAAGCTTGTTTTCTAGGCCAAACCACATTTCATGTGTATGTAGTATGAAAAGTAATGGGTCGAGAACACGACCCTGAGGGACACTAGATATCAAATTCCCATACTCAATATGGTGCCCACCAACAACAAATCTTTGCGATCTTTTACTTAAAGAATCAATAATAATGCTAAGAAACGACCCACCCCCTCCCAACTGTTTGAGTTTGAAAACAAGGGCCTCATGATTAACACAGCCAAAGGCAGCACTAAAATCAAGGTCAATTATACGAACTCCCTGACCACAATCAAGGGATGTCTGTACTGCATTGGAGATTGTAAGAAGGGGATTATATGCTCCAAGGCCTTTACGAAAACCAAATTGTAAACTAAGGAACAGATGATTACCTTCAGCAAACCTATTAAGATGTTTTGTAAAAGGACGTTCAACAACTTTAGTACATACGGTACATCTAGTATAAATAAGAGGTGTATGAAAATTAAATCATAAGTGAAAAGCTTTGACAGATCAAGGGCAATTTGAAATCAGACTGGTGGATAAAGATTCTGACGCCCTCACAGCTCGAAAAAGTTCTCACTATTGTTCAAAATCTCATTATTCCTGTGAGGTAAGGGGCAATAGATCTACATGCCATTGGCTGGCCCTCCCAGGTCTTAGCTTTGGTGGAGATGGGGCTTAGGAGCTGATCATATATATATATATATATATATATATATATATATATATATATATATATATATATATATATATATATATATATATACTGTATATATATATATACAGTATATATATATATATATATATATATATATATATATATATATATATATATATATATATATATATATATATATATATATACGGTATATTTTGTCGGTTTCTAGGATATTGCCCCATACTTTGCAGCACATAAGCGACCTTTAGTCATCAAGATGTAGTGAAACTTGTTTGAAATGTTCCAGAGTATAGTCAAGAATTATTTGCCGTTGGATTTTCTTAAAGAGTAACGCATTACATGCGAGAGATACTACCGCTAGAGTTATTCGGTTCTTTGACTGACCTGACAGTACTATACTGGATCCTTCTCTCTGGTTCCGGTTAATTTTCGCTTTGCCTACATATGCAGTACACCGAATAGGCTGGCCTATTCTTTCAATATTGTCCTGTGTCCTCATACACCTGACAACACTGAGATTACCAAACAATTCTTCTTCGCCCAAGGGGTTAACTACTGCACAGTAATTGTTCAGTGGCTACTTTCCTCTTGGTAAGGATAGAATAGATTCTAACTATGGTAAGCAGCTCTTCTAGGAGAAGGACACTCCAAAATCAAACCATTGTTCTCTATTCTTGTGTAGTGCCATAGTCTCTGTACCATGGTCTTCCAGTATCTTGGGGTAGAGTTCTCTTGCTTGATGATACACTCGGTCACACTATTCTATCTTATTTCTCTTCTTATTTTGTTGCATATTTTATAGTTTATATATGAAATAGTTATTTCAATGTTGTTACTATTCTAAAGATATTTTATTTCAATTGTTAATTACTACTCTTATTCCCTTGTTTTCTTTCCTTACGAGGCTATTTCCCCTCTTGGAGCCTCTGGGCTTATAGCATCCTGTTTTTTCCATCTAGGGTTGCAGCTTAGCAAGTAATAATAATAATAATAATAATATATATATATATATATATATATATATATATATATATATATATATATATATATATATATATATATATATATATATATATATAGTGTATATATATAGTGTGTATATATATATATATATATATATATATATATATATATATATATATATACGTGTGTGTGTGTGTGTGTATGTGTGTGAGCGCTACTTTCTAAAATGTCCAACAACAAATTAAAAATTAGGAACTCATCGGCCACTCTGTTTATAGAAACGCAAGAGCTGCATGACTCCACTGCATATCAGTTAGATTTCAAATCAACAATCTTATCAATTATAATAAGTTGGAAAGAATATTTACAGCTGGCTTAATCTATAACAGATAACTATTTTGGAATACGTCTCTTTCGGATATAAGCCTATCTATTTTGTTCTTAAAAAGTTACCAAATTTAGTTTTCCAATATTAGTTCATTCTTGAACAGTGGAACATTTACACGAATGTGCTTATTTCTACTCTGATTCCCGTATCTGATAATTACTAGAAACAGACATTGAGTAGCAAACCAAGTTTTTCTAAGGTTCTAAAGGCTGTTTCTTTCCATCGACTTTTCAACTGTACCCTTTGGTCTACTCCCGCCAGACATCAAACTTCTTCATTTTTTTTTTATCTTTCCAACTTCTACCTGTTGATATATAGCAAATCTCAATCCTAGACCTATGATAGTGTAGAATCTCACAAAACTCTATACCCAGAATTATGGCAGTGTTATACTATAAAGTGTAGGTAGTAGGTTGGCCAGGGCACCAGCCACCCGTTGAGATACTACCGCTAGAGAGTTACTGGGTCTTTTGACTGGCCAGACAGTATTACATTGGATCCATCTCTCTAGTTACGGTTCACTTTCCCTTTGCCTACACATACACCGAATAGTCTGGCCTATTCTTTACAGATTCTCCTCTGTCCTCATACACCTGACAACACTGAGATTACCAAACAATTCTTTTTCACCCAAAGGGTTAACTAATGCACTGCAATAGTCCAGTGGCTACTTTCCTCTTGGTAAGGGAAGAAGAGACTTTTAAGCTATGGAAAGCAGCTCTTCTAGGAGAAGGACACTCCAAAATCAAACCATTGTTCTTTACTCTTGGGTAGTGCCATAGTCTCTGTACCATGGCCTTCCACTGTCTTGGGTTAGAGTTCTCGGGCACACTATTCTATCTCATTTCTCTTCCTCTTGTTTTGTTAAAAGTTTTCATAGTTTATATAGGAAATATTTAAATGTTACTGTTCTTAAAGTATTTTATTTTCCGTTTCCTTTCCTCACTGCGCTATTTTCCTTGTTGGGACCCCTGGGCTTATAGCATCTTACTTTTCCAACTAAGGTTGTAGCTTAGCAAGTAATAATAATAATAATAATAATAATAATATATACTCATCATACCCAATATTGTTCAGGAAGCAGTTATCATTATCCTCATCAAAATAGCCAAGCAGAGTCTATTTCGGGAATTTGCCCCAACTAATAAATAATGCCAGAACACAAGGATGATGTTTGCAATCTATTCCGAAAAAATAAATAACAGAAGACATCCTCAATGCGCATGACAGAGTACAGTTTACACATATGGGTAGGAAAATAATTAAGAATAGCAAAGAATTCGTTCCAGGGAATTACACGCACAGACAGACACACACACACACACACACACACACATATATATATATATATATATATATATATATATATATATATATATATATATATATATATATATATATATATATATATATATATATATATATATATATATATATATATATATATAATATGACGAAGCGAAAATGTCGCACGGTCGTAACGGTTTGTCTGACACATGAGCGGGGTTTCCTCTGAGAAACTGAATGACTCTTGCATTATGATTTTCTACTGAAGTCAGCGAACTGAAAGAAAATTCCCTGCACTTGTGAGATCAAAGACGCAAAGGAATCCATGATCAAACTAAACAAAATCCATAAATCAGATGTAGGCCTAGTTCATTTTACATGCAAATTTCAAGACTAGCGTATGAGTACTCTTATATGCGAAAGTCTCATATATATTTTTTGAGAAAGCAAAGACCCATAGTAATGAGAAATAAACAATACTTGTGGTTACTTTCGGCAAAATTATTATTATTATTATTATTATTATAAGCTAAGCTACAGCCCTGGTTGGAAAAGGAGGATGCTATAAGCCTAAGGGCTCCAACAGAAAAATAGCCCAATGAGGAAAGGAAACATGGAACTAAGTAAACCACAAGAGAAGTCATAAATGATAAAAAATAAAATATTCTACGAACAGTAACAACATTAAATTAATATTTCATATAAAAACTTCACAAAACAAGAAGAAAAATAAAACAGAACAGCGTGTCTGAGTGTACCCTAAAGCAAAAGAACTCTAATCAAAGACAGTGGAAGGCCATAGTACAGAGGCTAGGGCACTCCCCAAGACGAGGAAAATATGGTTTGACATTAAGGAGTGCCGTTCTCCTAGAAAAGCTGCTTGCCATAGCTAAAGTCTCTTCTACCCTTACCCAGAAGAAAGTAGCCACTGAACAATTACAGTTCAGTAGTTAACCCCTTGAGTGAAGAATTGTTTGGTGATCTAAGTGTTGTCAGGTGTATGAGGACAGAAGAAAATGTGGTAAAAATAAGCCAGACTATTCGGTGTATGTGTAGGCAAGACAACATGAGCTGTAACCAGAGAGAGGGATCCATTGTAGTACTGCCTTGCTAATCAAAGGACCCAATAACTCTAGCGGTAGTATCTCGACGGGGGCCTGGTGCCCTGGAAAACCTACTACATACACTGTTGCCATCATGACGTATTGGGAAAATAATAAGAGAAGTATTGTTATGAAAACTATGAAATATATTTGCAAAAGTATTTAATGAAAAGAAAAACTTATAAACACTTTTGACGGTTCAATTGTAAACATGTTACATGGAAAAGTTTTATATAGTTAGTTGTGCAACAAAATTATTAAAAAAAAAAAAGAACTGTGTTCATAAGGTAGACACGATTAAAAAAAGAGAAAGTTATAACATCGAAGGGCCAGTTATTCAAAGATTCTTTACATTTTAAATGATAAATGCAAACAAGCAGTAGACTGGCCAGGACACCAGCCACCCGTTGAGATACTACCGCTGGAGAGTTATTGGGTTTTGACTGGCCAGACAGTATTACATTCGATATTTCTATCTGGTTACGGTTAATTTTCATTTAGCCTACACATACACCAAATAGTCTGCCTTATACATTTTCCTTTGTCCTCATACATCTGACGACACTGAGATTACCAAACAATTCTTCTCTCAAGGGGTTAACTACTGAACAGTAATTGTTCAGTGGCTATTTTCCTCTTGTTTAGGGTAGAAGAGACTCTTTAGCTATGGTAAGGAGCTCTTCCAGGGTAACACTCCAAAATCAAACTATTGTTCTCTAGTCTTGGATAGTGGCATGACATCTGTATCATGGTCTTCCATTGTCTTGGGTTAGAGTTCTCTTGATTTATAGTACACTCAGGCACATATAACTCTATCTGTTTCCTTATTTCCTTTCCTCACTGGGCTATTTTCTGTGGGAGCCCTTTGGCTTATATCATCCTGCTTTTCCAACTAAGGCTGTAACTTAGCTAATAATAATAATAATAATAATAATAATAATAATAATAACCAAGGGCACAAAGCAAGTCTTTTAACAATACTTTTAGCAGCACCAGTTATCTCAGAAAATTATGACAATTAACTCTCATATTCATGTCTAGATTCCAATCAAATGGAACATTTGAGAATAGAAAAAGCTGCCTAAATGCATTAGAAAGTTTCGAACAAAAACAATATTTAATAAGAATTAAGTTATGCTTTGAAACTAACACAAAAACCACACACACACACACACACAATATATATATATATATATATATATATATATATATATATATATATATATATATATATATATATATATATATATATACTGTATATATATAAAGGGATAGTCATCAGCCGTTACGAGTCATTAGCCGGTGCTACCTTAGGCTAGGGAACAATGGTTTGATTCTGGAGTCCTTCTCCTAGATGAGCTGCTTACCATAGCTGTGTGTGTGTGTGTGTGTGTGTGTGTGTGTGTGTGTGTGTGTGTGTGTGTGTGTGTGTGTCTTAAAAACAACATTGGTGAGATTTGCCAACCAACGCTTTGTGTTCCAAATCAGACGAAGACAATGCTTCAGTTTATTATGGATGTTTACAGATTATAACCCCAAGAAAATCACGATTGTGTACACAGCCTGCAACACTTCCTTTCGTTCTGTAAGCGATGCACGATTTTTTTTCCGACATTGAGTCACCACACCATACGCCTTGAAAACTCCCTCCACGGAACGTTACAAAACCATTATAATTTTTGTCCTAACCTGAAATAATCATAATGGGTTTTAGATAGTTGATGCGATAAAAACGATCCCAGAATGCCCAAATGAGTTTTTACAAATGTATATTCACCCATTAAGGATAATACAATTTCGAATATAAAATAGAAGTTTTAAGCTCTCTCTCTCTCTCTCTCTCTCTCTCTCTCTCTCTCTCTCTCTCTCTCTCTCTCTCTCTCTCTCTCTCTCTCTCTCTCTCAGTTTGTGATTACTTCTCTATTTTCTTTTCAACTGTTGCTACACATTACAAATAGGTCTATCCCTAACACTAACCACCTTAACAAGCAGCAAGGAAGGCTTAAAATAAGTATTTTTTTTTATATAAATACCATCACTATCTGAAAGCAATTTTATGATTGAGACACACACGATATACGAGTATAAAGGAGATTGGGAAATTGACCTTAAAAGCAGAGAAAATGTCAATGGTGAATTCATTTAAATCGAGAATAAATAGTATTCAAGATGAAATGTATGAAGGAATAAAAATAAGAGCTAAAGTTGATGATAAATTAAAAGGAGAACAAGTGTTAGTTTATATGCTAGGGAAAGAATAATAATACTAAAACTTTTCTGAATAAGATTGGGAAGAAAAGATGGTAGAGAAATTGTCAATCCCATTGCAATTATTATGTACGCAATAGACTATTTTTTTACCCTCTTAAAAAAGTACTTTAGAAGCTAGTACACATTTTCCTATTACTACGAAAATGTGTCAACACCCATCTGATATGTAAGCATGTCATTCATTTACCTAGTTATTCTTTTAAACACCTCTCTCTCTCTCTCTCTCTCTCTCTCTCTCTCTCTCTCTCTCTCTCTCTCTCTCTCTCTCTCTCTCTCTCTCTCTATATATATATATATATATATATATATATATATATATATATATATATATATATATATATATAATGTGCACTCGTGCGTGACAATTTAATATCCAAATTTTCTCTTTAGCCTACATATATATATATATATATATATATATATATATATATATATATATATATATATATATATATATATATATATATATATATATATATATATATATATATATATATATATATATATATATATATTGAAAACAATATAGGCAAGCTTGACCCGCCAACGTTGCGTGTTTCAAGTCAGACGATGACCATGCTTCGATTATCCGAGACTGTGCATAGATTGTAAACACTAGAAATTCACGCGCGGAAACATAAACATTCTTGACTGCCACGTTGTGGAAACCTGAGTCTATTCTATAGACCTTGGAGGAAACTGTGTTCCGAAGTACTGTAAACCAATACTGATTTGCGACCTTAAGGTCTCATGAATAACATAGCGAATTTCTCGTGCTGCTATCGTGTCTAGTGTATTAAAAATCAATACATAGAAATAAAATTAACTCACCTTAGAACACCATGTAAATCCTTTCGCACTATAAAACAGAGAGAACGAAACTGGGTAAGAATTCCACACCACAGGACGTTTCTCGGTAACACTCTTGCACCACTTCTGAATGATCCAAAACAACTAGCGAGACTCACTCGGCCCACAAACCTTACAACGGCAGCTCAACAACTGAGAGTCGTTGGCAACTTTTCAACTCGAGTAGAAGAAAGAGTGAGGCCATTGAGGTGAAGTTCGCTTGGGTTAGATACCACTCAAAAGACATCCTGACTTGCGCTAAATTCAAGGACGATACCGACGTAACATCGGTGGAGGATCGGTATTGCTCTGTTTTGATTCTCGTTCGGTATTCGTGCGCTCATAAACATTTTTTCAAGCGTGTTTTATTTACTTAAGTAGAATTTAAGATCTTCATAAGAATGTAATGTTAAGTATATGTGAAAGGGATAATTGTTTAATCAAAGAAGCCGTTGTTTCTGTTCATCGTGTCATAGGAAAATGAAGCACTTATAATCAACAAGTGTGGTACTGTACAAGAGATATCGACTTAGTACCATAACTACAAAAAAAAAAAAAATAATAATAAATGAATTACTTTTGCATTACGAACTTCCTGAAGAAATTTTATATAGTCATGTGCCTAAACAGTATGTTGCATGAAATACCAGTATACCATGGTCATCATTTGTAATACGTTTTGGTTCTAATGAAAAAAGCAAAAGACATTTTCATTCAGACGTCTATCACCGTACTATGAAAACTGCCGAGAATTATACGTTCAAACCTGTAATGCGAGAGCTGCTGGCCCTGTGAAAAAAAAATACATATATATATATATATATATATATATATATATATATATATATATATATATATATATATATATATATATATACACCAAAATCCTTCGGTTCCTTCATGTAATTTGCAGACTTTTGCTAATACCAATAAAAGAAATATGTATATAATTATAATGTCAATGTTAAGCGATTATTTATATTGAGGCAGGATAAAAACAATTGACTGACACCTTTATATTATAACTTTCCCAATATTAGTCTGTTCATTCTGTTACAAAATACAAAGCAGGCACACAAGTAACCATAGAACTCTCCTACAAACATGACACTATTCTTTCATTTTGTATTTTGCATTATTTATTAAACTTTTAATAGGCCTCCATATATATATATATATATATATATATATATATATATATATATATATATATATATATATATATATATATATATATATAATGTGATTGTATATATATATATATATATATATATGTGTGTGTGTGTGTGTGTGTGTGTGTGTGTGTGTGTGTACAGTATGCTCTTCCAAACAGCTTTATGTGACTTGTAAATTAGCCAATAAAACAAAATTCTAAAAAGTGTCTGCATTGCAATGAGGTCAGTGCCATACTCATAGGTCAAAGGTCATATATGAATTTGAATGCTTCATAATTTCTCGACTTTTCAAGATGGAGATTTTTTTTTTTATTCCCAATCCAATGAACTATTGGAAGTTCATACTTATCAGTTAAAGGTTAAATATGACTTTAATAGCGTCCATAACTCTAGCATAATATCCGTTATGCATAGGCCAAACCACCAAGGGCTCCGTTGTGAAGAGTGAAGTAAGACAATTAACTTGGCGTTAACCTTTGAAATATATACAATAAAAACCTGGTACTTGAAAGGCTCTATATGTTAGGAAGGATAATTTACAGAATGGAGTCAAGGTAGCGGTGACACAGGAAGTTCAAAGGTCGAGAGGATAGCTTTCTCCACATATTTTGAGATAGGCCTACTGTACATATTCTCCTTACTTGGAATGCGCAATACTTTCCTTATTTAATCATTAAAACCATGGGTAGTATTGTTTTTTTTTTCCTTGATAACAAAAATATGGACCCCAGGAATAACGGGAATCCTGAATAATTGTCCACCGTCCCTATACCTTAAGTTGACCCTGGTCATAGGTCATAGGTGATTCGCAACTATATTTACAGTACATAGCAACAATCACACACACACACACACACACACACACACACACACATATATATATATATATATATATATATATATATATATATATATATATATATATATATATATATATATATATATATATACGCACGCACACGCTTATTGACGCAAACGGCCTCGGTTAGATCTCACCAGTAGTTTCTATCTTGAGCTATAAAATCAATACATCTCCGTTCATCATCTACCTTACGCTTCATTGTCCTCAGCCATGTAGGCCTGGGTCTTCCAGCTCTTCTAGTGCCTTGTGTAGCTTAGTTAAAAGTTTGGTGAAAAATAAAAGATCTGATTGGTAGCAGCAATTATAGAGGCACCATATTTGCGTCAGCTGCCATATATATATATATATATATATATATATATATATATATATATATATATATATATATATATATATATATATATATATATATATATATATATATATAATCATAATCTTATATGTGTATAATAATTTTCTTATCACACGAGGAGTATTCTACACAGAAAATCATGAATTCCTAAGACTTATATTAAGCATTTTTATTTTTTTCTGATAATTTGAGGTTTCCTTTCTGCGCCTCTTTCCAGAGTCACCTCGGCCGTTTGGCATTTCCATTCGCAATGTTACCTGAACAAGAAGGAAAATCTCCCACCGGACGCCACATCATTTGCCTTCCAGATTTAATCTTCTTAGCCGGTGAGGGAAGGTTTAGGAGGTGAGCAAATCCAGGCGCCGTTGCTAAGGCAAATCTTTCCTGAAATCCGATGTTGCCTTATCACAGTATTAAATATTTCAATCACGTTTTTTTTTACTCTTCCGTGGTCTTATTTGACATTGCGTTCTCCAGAATATTACTTACGAATTTAAGTGTATCTTATGGCTGTGTGACGTGTTGTAGGCCTATTCACCAAGCAGATTGGAATAAGTTTCACAATGGTTCGCCGTCAGAGCTTTGTTTTGTTTTTAAAAGATAGTACATCAAGTCGACAGACCCTGATTATCATCTCTCTCTCTCTCTCTCTCTCTCTCTCTCTCTCTCTCTCTCTCTCTCTCTCTCTCTCTCTCTCTCTCTCATGAGAAACAACAGCAAATACACACTTGAGGGTATACTTGGGCACGCTGTTCTATCTTATTTCTCTTCTTCTTGTTTGTTTTGAAGTTTTTATAGTTTATGTATAAAAGATCTAATTTAATGTTGTTATTGTTCTTTGAATATTTTATTTGGATTATTTAGTACTTCTCTTGTAGCTGATCTATTTCCTTATTTCCTTTCCTCACTTGGCTATTTTTCCCTGTTGGAGCCCTTGGGCTTATAGCATCTTGGTTTTCCAACTGGGGTTGTAGCTTGGCTTTTGATAAAAATAATAATAATAACATTTGTGTATGTATGTATGTGTCTGTATGTGTGTGTGAAACAGCACAGGAAAAGTTAAAATATAAAGTTAACCATGACTAGTTCTTCTTCCAGAAGTAAGATGAAATTAGTTAGATTTCACTATTTTTTAGTTTGCCCTGTGAGTTTCTTGCATCCCCGCCTCATGTTTCCTTGCTGTGAGTTGTACGAATATATATATATATATATATATATATATATATATATATATATATATATATATATATATATATATATATATATATATATATATATACATATATGTGTGTCTATGTATGTATGTATGTGTGTATGCATATATAATATATGTGTGGTCTAATATGAATAATGTGGTCAAAACACTTGCTTACTTTCCAGGAGTGCAAAGCTAATAACCTGGAATCAAACTATTCAATCTGCCTCCATAACTGCTTTGTACTTAAAAATATTTCCTCGACTCTGGGTCACAGATATTGTTCTGGCCTTTCTTTCAGTCCCATCATGGTTAGGTTTATGTGTCACCCTTCTATATGACAAAACTTCAAGAAAAATGAACACTAAGATGAAAAATTAATATCAAGATACAGCCGTACCAATCCTCATAACGTGCCAAATAGATGACTCAAGCCAAGGTCAGGCAATGGCAGCGTATAAGTCAAAGTCAAAGTCAAAATCTTTATTTCCATTATTACAATGGTTATTCTTTTGTTAAAACAAAAAACTATATATTAAAACAATAAGTTATATATAAGTTCCATTTCTAATGGATAGCTTTACATAAAAGATACATAATACTTAAAATATAAAATAGTATTATTTTAGAAACCTATACACACTGAGAGGGTGTAATTTGCTCTTTCAGATTAAAATTTTCAATAAATTAGTATCATTCATAAATTAAGGAAAATAGCGACTTCAATCAGATGAACATAAAATTTCATAAAATTAAAAACTCATAAAACATCGGTGATAAAAATGAATAGAAAAAAATAAACCCATCTTATTCACAGTGTTTGTTTAAAAGATAATCTTTAAGTTTCCTTTTAAAAACGTTAGCACTTGAACAGTTCCTAAGATTTTGAGGTAGCTTGTTCCAGGCTGATGGGCTCCTTATTACCATAGAGCGTGATCCGAAGTCAGTTCGGTATCTTTGTATATATAAGTTATTATTTTGCCGAGTTGAGGCATCCCTGCAATTACCGACGTTTAAAAAATCATATAACCAGCTTGGGTATTCCTTTTTTAGAACTTTAAAAACAAAAACACAAATTTCATAGATATATTGATTTCTTAATTTTAACCATTGTAGTTGTTTGAGGACTGGGGTGATGTGATCATATTTTCTAACCCCCCCCCCCCCCCCCTACCGCGACCCGAGCAGCAAAATTTACAAGTTTCTGGGCTTTTTCTAAGTATACGTCGTTAGTCCCTCCCCAGATTTTAATACAATAACTTACTATACTTAACGCTAGGCTTTGAACTATTATTATTCTAGTCGAGTTATCAAAATGATCTTTTATTCTATTAATATACATCAAGATACCGCTCACTTTTCTACTTATTTCATCAATGTGATGATTAAATGTCATACATTTGTCCATATACAAACCTAGATTTTTTACATAATTGCTAGTCTTTACTTCTTCACCATCGCATCTAATTGTTATATTATTGTCAATCTTGCCCATGTATTGTGAAGTACCTATAAACATGCATTGCGTTTTACTGGCATTCATTAGCAATCCTTTCCTTAAGAAGTATTTTTTCATTTCTAGTAAAATAAATTCTGCCCTTTCAATTAACTCCTCCAAGTTTTCTAGCGAACCAGAGAGCAAAACTTGGGAGTCATCCGCATACTGAATTAAAAAGAAGTCCTTTATATATTTGGCCATATCATTAACGTACAATCAAAAATAATATTGGGCCCAGCACAGACCCTTGAGGTACACCATATTCAACTTTCTCTAACCTCGATTTGACATTGCCTAGTCTAACAGCTTGAGAACGATTTTGCAAGTAATCACCCAACCAAAAAGTATCAATATGGTGTTCTTTGCATGCTTTCAACAACTCTGTATGGTTCACGCTATCGAAAGCTTTTGAAAGATCACATAAAATTAATAGGGAAATATTCTTATTGTCAATATTCTTATATATTTCATCTGTCAACTTCATGAGCGCAGTCTCTGTGGATAAGCCTCTACGAAAACCATGCAGTGTATTAGATAACAGTTTGTTTTCTTCGAGATGTTCCATAAGCTGTTCAGCTACGATTTTTTCTATAACTTTAGACAGGACTGGTAAGATAGAAACGGGTCTAAAATTGCCTGGGTCATCTTTATCTCCGTTTTTATGAAAGGGGTTAACTAAAGGATGTTTCCAAACAGATGGGTACACACCAGTTATTATGGACGTATTGATAATGATCGTAACATAAAAAGCAATAATTAAAAGGGAATCCTTTAAAAAACGAGTGGGAATGCCATCTACTCCAAACGCATTACTGTTGCTCAAATTTTTAATCGTTAATATTACTTTTTCCACAGTCACAGGCTGTGGTCTGAATAGGTAAATAGTATTGTCGACCTTTATTTGGGTAGTTTGCAGGTTTAGTGTGTTATATTTACAGAGAATTTCTTGTGTTTTCTTGTATGTATTCTTTCCTACATTGGCAAAAAAAATGATTAAACTGGTCTGCTTTAGTTTCTGGATTGTCAAATTCGACTTTAACATTTTTTCTATTAGGTACCATAGTATTTATTATTCTCCAAGTGTCTTTCATAGATTTACTTTTCCTGACTTCATCTTTAAAGTACAAAGCTCTAGCCACCCGTATATTAGCGCTTACTTCTTTCTTCTTTTCTTTATATTCAGTGTTTAGATTTTCATTTTGCCTATCTTCTTTTAGTCTCTTCTGAGCTGCATCTCTCTCAACTATTTTTTATTTTAATTCATCTTTAATCCAAGGAGCACTTGGTCGCTTTATTTCTTTAGTGGTAACAGGGGCACATATATCTAAACAATAATTGAATGTATCATTAAAAATTCTAATCTGTATATTTACGTCGTCCGTACTAAGAATTTGATTTAAAATAGGAGTCTGTTCTAATAACATATTGCTCAACCATTCCGGGGAATAATTTCTCAAACTTCTGGAGGTTATGATTACTGGTTTACGTTTTGGTTTCTCAATATCAACTACAAAGGAAATGTGTTCATGGTCTGCAACTAGACTGGGATTGACTTCAATGTTATAGACACTGTCATGCTTATTCGTAATTAAAACATCTAATAAAGTCGACGAGGTAGGAGTAATTCGTGTAGGTTTTTCTATTAGCTGCCTAAGCTTTGTTACTTTCACAATGTTGTTTATTTTCGCTGTGCTAACCAACAAGTCATCATTTAGGTCACCCAGTACATATATGGGCTTTTTCTTTAAACAAGCAGCTCTTAAGCATTATAAAATATGATCATAAATAGTATTTGAGGCATGCGGGTGTCTATATAAACATCCAACAATAACTTAGGGCAACTTACGATTTTGTATGGAAAGCCATAACTCTTCTATACCATCTATCCTGGGTAAATTCAAGTTACATACTTTAACAGAATGACCATCTTTTGCATAAATACAACAGCCTCCTCCCTTGCCTTTGTCACACCTGTATACAGAATAATTTGGAAAGTCAATAAACGAATCAGAAATATTTGAAGATAGCCAGGTCTCGGTTAAACACAAAATATCCACATCATTAGCATTTAGAAACATTTCAACTTCGTTTTTCTTACACAGTAAAGACTGTACATTCATTTAATCTATACGCAAGAAGTTTGTTTTTACTCTTACATTATCATCTCTGGCACTCTCTTCATGGCCCATTATTCATTCCAAACTATAAGTGCATGACCGTTTTTTATGCCCGTATAGATGACAAATTTCGCATTTTAATCTAAAGTCATATCTACACTGAGATTGCCTATGATTCATTTCCCCACAATTATAACAACCATAATATTGATATCTAGGTATTTCATGATCACTATTTTCCGGGTAAGAGTAATTATTACGATTAACCATATTAGGAAATCTTTTAACATTTTCTTTACTACGGGAAGTATCTCTATCATTTCTAACATTAGCAGTAAATCGGGTCCTCTTCATTTTACTTATATTATGCCTAACATTATGTGATAACGGTAGAAATTCCTCATTATATTTTTCACTTGTACCATCAATTTCATTAGTAACATAATTTACCAAGTTCTGTTGTCTCTTAATCTCCTGCCATCTGTCATTCAGCTCAAAATCCTCACAGTTATGTGCCAAACACTCCAATAGCCGAATTGCTCCAAGTCTGTTCAGTATCAGTCCCGCGGAGTTTTCAACTTCTTTTATATCATAACACATATCGTCTACTTTACCATTTGCCATTTTAAAGTATACACTACTGTCTATAACTTTAATGTTAGTCGTAGCTCTCCATTTTTCTAATTCATCATTAAATTCATTTATTCTTGCCTGAAGATCATCGTCTTTCGTCGATGGCGCCAGCTTGCATAAATAGATTTTCATATCTTGTTTCTTCGATCTCAAGTCACTGATTACCACACCAAGACTATCAAGAATAGGCGCCATCGAGGTCAGAGTTCGCGAAGGAAACACAAAAATAAACAAACTACAAGAGAACTAATGAACAATTGAAATTAAATATTCTAAGAACAGTAACAACATTAAATTTGATCTTTCATAAATAAACTATAAAAACTTCAAAAAACATAAGAAAGAGAAATAACATAGAACACAGGATCCCTCTCTGATTACGGCTCATTTTTCCTTTTGATTTCACATACACTGAATAGTCTTGCCTTTTCGTTACACATTCTCCTCTTTTCTCATACACCTGGTAACACTAAGATAACCAAAAATTCTTCATCACTCAAGGAAGTTAGCTGACGAAAAAACAGTGCAATTGAATCTTCATCAGGTAACAAATTATACCAGACCAAGTGCATCTTTAAAGAATATAGCATGCTAGACCAAGTCAGACTTCTTCCCTCTGCTGCTTTTGTTAATGCTGCTACTGCTGCTGCTGCTGCTGCTGAGGGAGAAGAAGTCAGACCTGTTCTTTCTGCATCTGTCCACCTGATGAGGAAACGTACAAGTGAAACTTCATCTGGTAACAGAACATGCTGGACCAAGTTAGATTCCTTCCCTCCTCTGCTGCTGTTACTGCTGCTACTGCTGCTGCTGAGGGAGAAGTCAGACTTGTTTTTTCCTGCATTTGTCCACCTGATGAAGAAACAGTACAAACCCAGCCACTGAGGGGGGTGGGGGGAAGCCAGCCTCAACTTGGTGCTGGTCCCAAGTCCCAAGCCCGGGTAAATGGGGAGGGTTGGCGGCAGGAAAGGCATCCAGCTATGAAAACTAGCCAAAACCAATAAGGCCAGTGGAGATTGTGAGATTGGAATTAATGCTAGGGTGTTCCCCGTAGGCGACGCGTTGGGACCTCGCCTGATCCCTCCAAAAAATTAGCAAGGGCTAACCAGTCATGGGCAGGCTGGATTAAAGAGGCAAGCTCAGAGGAGTCCCTGAGAAATACGTAAGAATCACCCAAGATATGTATGAGAGGGCAGAACAAATGTTAAGAGCAGTATAGACCTAACAGAAAGTTTCCCAGAAAATGTGGGACTACATCAGGGGTCTGCATTGAGCCCTTACCTATTTGATCAAGTCATGGATGTATTAACACAAGGTATTAGAGATCATTCTCCTTGGTGTATGCTTTTTGCTGATGATGTTATACTGTGTATCACTAGGTGAGAGGTAGTAAAGAGAAACTGGAGGAGTGGAGAAGAGAAATGGAAAATAGAGGATTGAAGATCAGCAGGAAAAAGACAGAGTATTTGAGATTGAAAAATGGGGAGAATGGGGAAGTTAGTTTACAAGGAGAGAGATTGAAAAGAGTTGAAAATTTCAAGTATATAGGATTGATTGATTTGATGGCTGCTTTTCTGGTCCCATACAGCAGGGGAACCCCACTCTCTACAGGACCTCCACTGCCGTTTTACCTTGTTCGTTCAGAGTATTTGACTTTCATATCGCGTATTATTCATTTACTGTTAAATCGTCACTGTCAAAAGACTCATTAAATAAGAAAGTCTTCAGTTTCCTCTTGAACGCCTTAATGTCTTCAATCATTCGAATGTTTCGTGGGAGCTTATTATATAGTCTTGGGCCCGCATGTTTAAAGGCTCTGGAGCCTAAAGTGCACATACATCTAGGCTCCAACAGTTTGAAGCCATCAGTAACTATTCTCGTGTTGACACAATTTGTTGGCTGAGCAATATGTAGCAATTCTCTTAAGTATTTTGGCCGCCCGGTTCTGATAACTTGGTAGGTTATTGTACATATCTTAAATTCAATTCTCGCTTTAATCGGCAGCCAGTGTAAATCGATTCGTATAGGGGTGATCCTTTCTCTAGGTGGGACACTTTTTATCAGTCTTGCTTCTCTGTTCATTATGTTTTGTAATTTTTAAGTTGTACTTTTGGTAAATTGTAGTAGATAGAGTTGCAGTAATCAATCCTGGTAATAACACAGTTTATCACAAGTTTCTTTACAGAATTTTCGTCCAGGTACTTTTTTATAAACGCAACATTTCTTAGATGATAACTAGCAGTTTTTATTACATTATTTATTTGGGCATTTAGAGACAGGTTACAGTCAAGAAATGCACCTAGATCTCGAACTTTACTAGATATCGGCACCGAGTCATAATTTATGTTCATTTGAATATTCCCTAAGTTTCTCACGCTGTTTCTCTTGCCCACCACCATGAATTCAGTTTTGTTCTCACTTAATTTTAGTTGTTTAAATGTCATCCATTCTCTAACACTATCAAGGATTCGATTTCAGTAGTGTCATGTATATCATTTATGCAGAAGTAAAATTTGGTGTCATCTGCAAATAGTTTTAACTTCACGCCATGCCTTGGTAGCATTTTCGAATGAGCAATAGTATAGATGCAGAATAAGATTGGGCCAAGTACACTCCCCTGGGGTACCCCTCTGTTTAAGGGTTCATATGATGAATAAGAGTTTCCATTTTGTATACCGTAATTTCTACCAACTAAGTAGTCTTTTAGGTATTCGAAGGCTTGATCTTCAACGCCGATGGACCATAGATCATTTAGTAGCAGTTCATGCACCACAGTATCAAATGCAGCACTGA
Organism: Palaemon carinicauda; assembly: GCF_036898095.1. Lineage (NCBI taxonomy): Eukaryota > Metazoa > Arthropoda > Malacostraca > Decapoda > Palaemonidae > Palaemon > Palaemon carinicauda. The sequence continues at coordinate 176,816,630 of NC_090728.1, forward strand.
GATCGATCAGTATTAAGATACCACATTTATCTTCATCCATCATTTCTAGCATATCATTTACAACAGAGCAGATGGCTGTCTCCGTATAGTTTTCTTTAAGCAGATTGGTTGTCAGGCAAAGCTTCTATTAATTCTAAGTGGCTGACTAGTTCAAGAATTACATATTCAAGCACTTTTGAAACAAAGGATAAATTTGAAATAGGCCTATATGAGCTTAATTTCTGGCAGTCCAGTGCATTTTTCACAACTGGTGTGACTACAGCCATTTTCTTAGATTTAGGAAACTTACATTCCTCAATGCTTGCATTTGCTTTTCTCATTGTTATTTCGGTTAGACTAGAAAAGTCTCTCTCTCCAATTACTTCAGATATTGGCATAGGATCGATCGCGCGGTTTGTTTTCTTTGTTCTCTTGATAATTCTGGTGATGTCATCTTGTGTTATGTTGTTAAATCGTATTAATTTTGACTGTGTGCCTGGTGCATCATTAATCTGATGTTGAGAATTTACAAATGACCTAGTTATGTTTTCAATTTTGTTTTTAAAGAATATTAGAAAATTATTTGCTAGTTCCTGGTCACTGTATCCATCAGGTATCTTCTTTTCTTTCACATTTCCCATTATACCATTCAGGAGACAATATAACTTATTTATGTCTGTTGCTGCTTCGAGGATCTTTCTCTTATAGTATTTTCTTTTTTTTTCCCTTCTTAGTAGGTAGTTATATTGACACGCAGCACTTTTGTATGCTGGCCAAGTACTTTCAGTTTTTAACCTATTCCACTTTCTTTCTTTACTTCTTTTTTCCCTCTTTTTTACCAAAGTCTCTCCATCAAATCAAGGAGATTGGTCTTTTACGGTTATAGTCTTTTCCATCGGTGGGCACATGGTATCATATTCACTTTTACTCACTTTATTGTAAGTGATCATAAGACAGTTAGCACACTTAGCTCCTAACAGACGTTGGTCATCATGATCACAGGGAATGTTGATAGCATCATTTATTTTCTTTGTAACTTCTTCATAAATACGGTAGGAGAAAAATTTGATTTGTCTGAAGTTTGTCTTCTTTACTAATGCATGTTTCTGTAGAGGTAGACTAAACGTAATGAGTTTGTGTACTGGGGAGATAGTACACCCTATCCTATTTGTAAATAAAATTTTCTTGAATAATATTGGAACCGACTATTCATATTAATATTCATAACACGGAAATATCCTTCGTTTGCATTTTCTTAAGCAATTCCCCTCTCTCTCTCTCTCTCTCTCTCTCTCTCTCTCTCTCTCTCTCTCTCTCTCTCTCTCTCCGCACACATACACTCTACGCATTATATTTAGGCGCTAATAATGTATTGTTTCAAATAGCACCTATCGGCTCACTAGTCATTAATAAGTGCCCTTTGTTCAAATTGTCACCATCATAACCTTTATATTAAAGTGTAGTTCCTAAAGTCAATGTAGTCCTGAAGAAGGGTCGCGAAGTGATCCAAAACACATATTGATACCAAACAATAAATGGAGAAAAATAATTGTATTTCTGCTGTTATCCTGAAAACTATCTGCAGGACGATCTGTCCGAGTAGAAGCTGTCTTTGATTTTGGATGCCGATGAGACGTTGTGTATTCATTATATAGCCTATGTATTCATATATGTGAATAAATATATATATACATATATATATATATATATATATATATATATATATATATACATATTTATATACATATATGTGTGTGTGTATGTATATATACATAATATATATATATATATATATATATATATATATATATATATATATATATATATATGTGTGTGTGTCTTTTTTCTAAAAAGGAAAGTATTTAATCAGATGGTCCTAACTGTATTAACTTAAACATCAGAAACTTGGACCCTTACTAAAGGCCTTACAACATAAGCTGATTATAACTTAAAAGAGCTATGGAAAGAATGATGATAAGAATAACAATAAGAGACAGAAAAAGAGCAACATGGATACGAGAGTAATCTAAAGTATGAAATATTCTGACATGTAAGAAAAAGGAATGGACATGGGCAGGAGATATAATGAGAATGTCAGACAATAGATGGACATTAAGAATTGTAGAATGTGTCCCTAGAGATTATAAAAGAAGCAGGGGAAGGAAGAGAAGACGAACTTATAAAGTGACATGTCTGGGGTCTTTGTTCTATAGTGGACCAGTCACGGCTGATGACACACAAATGTACACACACACACACACACACACACATATATATATATATATATATATATATATATATATATATATATATATATATATATATATATGTATGTATATATATATATATATATGTATATATATATATATATATATATATATATATATATATATATATATATATATACTGTGTATATGTGTGTGTGAATATATAAACCATTGGCAGAAACATGACATATATACAATAATATCCATCGCCTTCGAAAAAAATCTAGGAATATTTCCATTAGAAAAATCATGTGAATATTACATCATTATTGAATAGCTAAAATGAAATCTGCAGAAAAGTACTCGTGAAATGCGTTTTTCCGACACGTATTTTCTGTTTCGAACGGTTCTGATATCGATTCGTACCGAAAATGGGTTTTTTAAAATACCAAACCTGAAAAAATAAGTCGAAGCCTTCGGTTATTTCAATGCGGTTTGCTGAAAACGTCAATTACCCTTCGCCCGAGTTCAATCGCTGAGTGCGTTTCAGGCGTTACTTAATAATGAAAGTATTAAATTATAGGATCAATTATCTTTTCATCTTCCTATTCAGTCTCTTAACTTTTCCTTCAAATTGCAAATCCGAGCGTTGAACGACTTCAGAACGTTCAGACTCAAATCCATAAATCAAATCATGTAGTTTATTATTATTATTATTATTACTATTATTATTATCATTATTATTATTGTCATTATCATTAATATTATCATTATTATGATGATGATGATGATGATGATGATGATGAGTTACTAGGGTTTATTGAAACGAAAGAAGAGTTTTTTTCGCGAGTCCTAAACGGCATCGGAAGAAAATCTTCACGGATCTCTGAAGGAATTGCCATAGACTTAGCATGGAGTTCTGAATGACCCAAGAACAGAATTTCTGAACGGCTTCGGAAGAAAACTTTCCCGGATTTCCAAATGCCTTCAGAAGAAACAGCCGTAGACTTAGCATGGAGTTCTGAATGACTCCAGAACAGAATCATCCTGGAGGAATTCTGAACAGCTCCGCCCCGAGCTTCAAATGACTTCTGAAGACCTGATCTCTTTTTTTTCAAACTAAGCATACAACGCAGTGAACATTGTTAATGGCTATTTTTGGAATAGGGAGCTGACTATGAGAATTGTGTATTACACCTACAGGATCAACAGGAGGCTCTTCGGAACATCTTCATCTACAGTTAGTTTTGGTTGTTGCTGCAGAAGTTGTCGAGCTTTGAAGAACATAATGTACGCGCCTTGAATGAGGAATGTTCTTCAAAGGTTTCCGGGAAAAGATGTAGACAAAGAAGAAGAAGAATAAGTATGTACGCGCCTCGAATACGCGCCTTGAATAATTCTTTGCTTGGACTTTTGCAACGATGTCCTATCATTGAAGACTATTGGAACTAAGGAAATATGGAGGGAGACAGAATGGTGAGCGACGTGTGGTTCTTCAACAGGATAGTCCCAAAATTCAACATTGAAGAAAAGACATCTAGATCGTATTGGTAAATCTTTTGTGTTACTCGTCGTTTAGTTTAGCGTGATGACGTATGCGGAGAAAATTTATTGCATCCCTGTCTTTACCCATCGTCCTTATGGACAAAAACATGGATGCCATCGATTTCTCTGAGGAATCGGACGAACTGAGGACACACGGCACTAAAATCTCTCTTGAAATCTAGAAGGAAACTGACGAACTAGGAAAGAATATGATGAAATCTCGAAGGAAATTGACGAACTAAGGAAACTGGAAGATGAAATATCAAAGGAAACCGAAAAACTAAAGAACATGAAAAACTAGAACAGATAGAAGAGAAGAGCAACGAAGAGCCTTTAAACGAAGACGTAAAATAGCCTTTAATGCAAGAGGTAAGTCGCCTTGAAATAGAGGTAAAAAAAAGCCCCTAATACGAGAAATAAGGCACCTCAAAATAGAGGTAAAATATCCCTTAATGCTAGAAATAAAGCACCTCAAAATAGAGGTTGAAAAACCTTAATGCTAGAAATAAGGCAAATAAAAATAGAGGTAAAAAAGGCCCTAAGGCTATAAATAAGGCACCTAAAAATAGAGGTAAAAGAGTCTCTAATGCTACAAGTAATGCACCTCAAAATTGAGGTAAAAAAGACCCTAATGCTATATATAAGGCTCCTAAAAATAGAGGTCAAAGAGCCTCTAATGCTAGAAGCAATGCACCACAAAAATGAGGTCAAAAAGCCCCTAATGCTATATATAAGGCTCCTAGAAATAGAGATCAAAAAGCTCCTAATGCTATAAATAAGGCACCTAGAAATACAGGTAAAAGAGCCTCTAATGCTACAAGTGATGCACCTAAAAAATGAGGCCAAAAAGCCCTTAATGCTATAAACAAGGCACCTAAAAATAGAGGTCAAAGAGCCTCTAATGCTACAAGTGATGCACCTCAAAATCGAGGTCAAAAAGCCCCTAATGCTATATAAAGGCTCCTAGAAATAGAGGACAAAAAGCTCCTAATGCTATAAATAAGGCACCTAAAAATAAAGGTCAAAGAGCCTCTAATGCTACAAGTAATGCACCTCAAAATCGAGGTCAAAAAGCCCCTAATGCTATATAAAGGCTCTTAGAAATAGAGGTCAAAAAGCTCCTAATGCTATAAATAAGGCACCTAAAAAGAGAGGTCAAAGAGCCTCTAATGCTACAAGTAATGCACCTCAAAATCGAGGTCAAAAAGCCTCTAATGCTATATATAAGGCTCCTAGAAATAGAGGTAAAAAAGCTCCTAATGCTATAAACAAGGCACCTAAAAATAGAGGTCAAAGAGCCTCTAATGCTACAAGTAATGCACCTCAAAATCGAGGTCAAAAAGCCTCTAATGCTATATATAAGGCTCTTAGAAATAGAGGTCAAAAAGCTCCTAATGCTATAAAGAAGGCACCTAAAAATAGAGGTCAAAGAGCCTCTAATGCTACAAGTAATGCAACTCAAATTCGAGGTAAAAAAAAAAACCCTAATGCTATAAATAAGGCTCCTAAAAATAGAGGTCAAAGAGTCTCTAATGCTTGAAGTAAAGCACCTCAAAATCGAGGTCAAAAAGCATCTAATGCTATAAATAAGGCACCTAAATATAGAGGTCAAAGAGCCTCTAATGCTACAAATAATGCTCCTCAAAATAGAGGTAAAAAAGCCCCTAATGCTATATATAAGGCTCCTAGAAATAGAGGTCAAAAAGCCCCTAAGGCTATATACAAGGCTCCTAGAAATAGAGGTCAAAACGCTCCTAATGCTATAAATAAGCACCTAGAAATACAGGTAAAAGAGCCTATAATGCTACAAGTAATGCACCTCAAAATTGAGTTCAAAAAGCCCCTAATGCTATATATAAGGCTCCTAAAAATAGAGGTAAAAGGCCCCTAATACTATAAATAAGGCACCTAAAATAGAGGTCAAAGAGCCTCTAATGCTAGAAGTAATGCACCTCAAACTCGAGGTAAAAACTCCCCTAATGTTAGAGATAAGACACCTTAAAATGGAGGTAAAAAAGCCTCAAATGCTAGAGATAATACACCTCAAAATAGAGGTAAAAAGTCAGTTAATGCTAGAGATAAGGCACCTCAAAATAAAGGTAAAAAAAGACTCTAATGCTAGAGATAAGGCCCCTTGAAATACAGGTCAAAAAACCTCTAATGCTAGAAATAAGGCACCTCAAAATAGAGGTAAAAAAGTCCTTAGTGCTATAAATAAGACACCTCAAAACAGAGGTCAAAAACCCCCTGATGCTAGAGATAAGGCACCTAAAAATAGAGGTAAAAAGGCTCCTAATGTTAGAGACAAGGCACTTCAAAATATAGGTCAAAATGTTCCTAATGCTAGAGGCTAGAGATAAGGCACCTCAAAACCAGAGATCAAAAAGCCCCTAATGCTAGAGATAAGACACCTAAAAATAGAGGTCATCTTCTTCTTTGTCTGCATCTTTTCCCACTTTTATGTGGGGTCGATGTTTCTGGCCAGCGTTCTCCATCTACCTCTGTCCCACACTTCATCACCGGTTAATCCCTTTGATCGAAGGTCATAAAGCCCCTTAAGCTAAAGTTAAGGCACCTAAAAACAGAGGTAAAAAAGATCTTAATGTTAGAGATAAGGCACCTCAAAATATAAGTAAAAAAATCCCCTAATGCTAGAGAAAGGCACCTGGCACCTCAAAATCAGAGGTAAAGAAACCCCTAATGCTAGAGATAAGGCACCTTAAAATAGAGGTCATAAAGTCCCTAACACTAGAAATCAGGCACCTCAAAACAGAGGTCAAAAAGCCCCTAATGCTAGAGATAAGGCGCCTAAAAATAGAGGTAAAAAAGATCCTAATGTTAGAGACAGGGCACCTAAAAATAAAGGTAAAAAGACCCTAATGCTAGAGATAAGGCACCTTAAAATAGAGGTAAAAAAGATCCTAATGTTAGAGACAGGGCACCTAAAAATAAAGGTAAAAAGACCCTAATGCTAGAGATAAGGCACCTTAAAATAGAGGTAAAAAAGCCGCTAATGTTAGAGGTAAGGCACTTAAAAATAGAGGTCATAAAGCCCCTAAATCTAAAGTTAAGGCACCTAAAAATAGAGGTCAAAAGGCTCCTAATGATAGAGATAAGGCACCTCAACATAAAGGTAAAAAATCCCCTAATGTTAAAGATAAGGCACCACAAAATCAGAGATCTAAAAGCCCCTAATGCTATAGATTAGGCTCCTAAAAATACAAGTAAAAAAAGCTCCTAATGCTAGAGATAAGGCACCTCAAAGTACAAGTGAAACTTCCTCAGGTAACAAAGCATGCTAAACCAAGATAGCATTCTTCCCTCTGCTGCTTTTGTCAACTGCTGCTGCTGAGGGAGAAGAAGTCAGACTTATTTTTTCTGCATTTGTCCACCTGATGAAGAAACAGTACAAGGGAAACTTCCTCAGGTAACAAAGCATGCTAAACCAAGATAGCATTCTTCCCTCTGCTGCTTTTGTCAACTGCTGCTGCTTTTGTCAACTGCTGCTGCTGAGGGAGAAGAAGTCAGACTTATTTTTTCTGCATTTGTCCACCTGATGAAGAAACAGTACAAGGGAAACTTCCTCAGGTAACAAAGCATGCTAAACCAAGATAGCATTCTTCCCTCTGCTGCTTTTGTCAACTGCTGCTGCTTTTGTCAACTGCTGCTGCTGAGGGAGAAGAAGTCAGACTTATTTTTTCTGCATTTGTCCACCTGATGAAGAAACAGTACAAAGGAAACTTCCTCAGGTAACAAAGCATGCTAGACCAAGTCTGACTTCTTCCCTCTGCTGCTGCATATATGTTGCGTGACAACAAAAGTGCAATAAGGAGAGAGAGAGAGAGAGAGAGAGAGAGAGAGAGAGAGAGAGAGAGAGAGAGAATGTTTGATGATGAAGAATAATCCTCTTGCATATCTGTCACATGACAACAAAAGTGCAATAACCTGTTGAAAGGAGAGAGAGAGAGAGAGAGAGAGAGAGAGAGAGAGAGAGAGAGAGAGAGAGAGAGGGAGAACTGCAAGATTAAAAAGTCTCCTTTGTCTAACTTGGAGACTAAAAAGTTTCCTTTGTCTAATTGGGAGACTAAAAAGTCTCCTTTATTTAATTGCACGACTAAAAAATCTCCTTTGTCTAACTGAAAGACTAAAAAGTCTCCTTTGTTTAACTGCAAGACTAAACAGTCTCCTTTGTCTAACTGTAAGACTTAACTGTCTCCTTTATCTAAATGGGAGACTAAAAAGTCTCCTTTGTCTAACTGGGAGACTTAAAATATCCTTTAAATTAACTGCATGACTAAAAAGTCTCTTTTGTCTACCTGAGAGACTAAAAAAGTCTCCTTTATTTAACTGCATGACTAAAAAGTCTCCTCTGTCTAACCGAAAGACTAAAAAGTCTCTTTTGTCTAATTGAGACACTAAAAAGTCTCCTCTGTCTAACTGAAAGACTAAAAAGTCTCCTCTGTCTAACTGGAAGACTAAAAAGTCTCTTTTGTCTACCTGAGAGACTAAAAAGTCTCCTTTATTTAACTGCATGACTAAAAAGTCTCCTCTATCTAACCGAAAGACTAAAAAGTCTCTTTTGTCTAATTGAGAGACTAAAAAGTCTCCTCTGTCTAACTGAAAGACTAAAAAGTCTCCTCTGTCTAACTGAAAGACTAAAAAGTCTCCTCTGTCTAACTGGAAGACTAAAAAGTCTCTTTTGTCTAATTGAGAGACTAAAAAGTCTCCTTTATTTAACTGCATGACTAAAAAGTCTCCTTTATTTAACTGCATGACTAAAAAGTCTCCTCTGTCTAACTGAAAGACTAAAGTCTCCTTTATTTAACTGCATGACTAAAAAGTCTCCTCTGTCTAACTGAAAGACTAAAAAGTCTCCTCTTTCTAATTGAAAAACTAAAAAGTCTCCTTTCTTTAACTACATGACAAAAAAGTCTCCTTTGTCTATTGAAAGACTAAAAAGTCTCCTTTATTTAACTGCATGACTAAAAAGTCTCCTCTGTCTATCTGAAAGACTGAAAAGTCTCCTTTGGCTAACTGGGAGACTAAAATGTCTCCTGTATTTAACTGCATGACTAAAAAGTCTCCTTTTTCTAACTGAAAGACTAAAAAATCTCCTTTGTTTAACTGCAAGACTAAAAAGTCTCCTTTGTCTAACTGGGAGACTAAAAGATCTCCTTTGTTTAACTGCAAGACTAAAAAGTCTCCACTGTCTATCTGAAAGACTGAAAAGTCTCCTTTGGCTAACTGGAAGACTAAAATGTCTCCTGTATTTAACTGCATGACTAAAAAGTCTCCTTTTTCTAACTGAAAGACTAAAAAATCTCCTGTATTTAATTGCATGACTAAAAAGTCTCCTTTGTTTAACTGAAAGACTAAAAGATCTCCTTTGTTTAACTGCAAGACTAAAAAGTCTCCTTTGTCTAACTGGGAGACTAAAAGATCTCCTTTGTTTAACTGCAAGACTAAAAAGTCTCCTTTCTCTGACTGCAAGACTAAGATCTCTCCTTTACCTAGCTACAAGACTAAAAAGTCTCCTTTATCTAACCGGAAGACTTAAAAGTCTCCTTTCTTTAACTGGAAAACTAGAATGTCTCCTTGTCTAACTGGAACACTAAAATCGTGTCCTTTGTCTAACTGAAAGACTAAAATGTCTCCTTGTCTAACTGGAAGACTTAAAAGTCTCCTTTGTCTAATTGGAAAGCTTAAAAGTCCCCTTTGTCTAACTGGAAAACTACAATCGTGTCCTTTGTCTAACTGGAAAACTTGAAAGTCTCCTTTGCCTAACTGAAAGACTCAAAAGTCCCCATTCTTTAACTGGAAGACTGAAAAATCTTTGTTCAACTGGAAAACTTAAAGCTTTCTTTTCTTTAACTGGAAGATTGAGCCTCCCGCCGAAACTAGGATCAGAAGAAAAACAAATGATTTGTTATATAAAATACAGGATGTTAATAACGCAGCAATAGTAGAAAACAGTTTACTAAATGTGAGATGACTGGGTAATCTTTCTCCAGAGGCCATTTTTAAATAAGATTTTATTGATTAACGGAATGCTATCAATAATTCCATACCACACAGCAAAATTTAGATATTTCATTAACATTATGTGGTTTCTAAAAGATTTGAATACATGGAAATTACAGTTTGTTGGAAGTTTTTTCTCTTTATCTTTTAAGTCACTTATATTTATAATACACTTCCTGTTTTTATAGTTTTATAGGAAAATAATAGATAATCTTATCTATAAACATATAACGAATAAAACCAGCAAATCATTTGTTCTTAAATAGTGTAGGAATACGGTAGCGCTATGTTCTACGTTGCCAATCAAGTGTGAGTTTTCGTTTCCTTCCATAACTGGATTGAACTGCATTGTCAGACTGGTTCATTCGACTGTTATAGCTAATCTCGAAGTCACAAGACCTGTAATACATAAAATGCTACATGTTAGTCTTATTTCATAATTGTTGCTAATTTAAGACTTCCAGAATATTTAGATTGAACTTAAAAATCATATTGGATGAAAAAAGTTATCATAATAGAGAAGAGAAAGATGTCCAAAAAACAGATATAATCCGTTTTTTCCTCAACTTTGTTTTGTTTAACTGTTTCTCTTGTACAATTTCGTTGCCATGATATAATAATGATAGTGATAATGATAATTATGTTAATTATAAGGATATTGACAAGTTTTCCTTTTTATGCGTTCATTTCCCCTACTTTCATCTTATGAGTAACTCATTGTGTGCGTGTGTGTGTGCCAAACACATAATAGAGCCTACGCCCCTTTCTTTAAAAGAAAAATAATCATACTAGCCTTTCCCAATAACTATACACAGTTGTTGACATACAAAATAAAAAAAATGCGAAGCCCGTTCCACCTTTTATTTAGATGAAATTTGGGATCATCTGTCTTTCTCTACAACTTATTATATACCCAAATATCACGTACAGCATGTTAATATACTGAAATTTACACACCTACAGCAATTGCAGACCAATTACCAGCTCGATCTGTAACCATTATTGTCCCCCTTATTTAGCATTATACTTTTTTATGAATAGACACGTAAGCAGATGAATCACCCGTTCATAAAAGGTGTAAAGTTGGTATGACTGGGTGTTAGCTCAAGACAGGTCTGTGATTGGTCGTCGGTTGTTGCGTCACACTTTAGCGAGTCTGGCGAGTCCGTTTCTCCTAACTTTTTTTTTTTTTTTTTTTTTTTTTTTTTTTTTTTTTTTTTTTTTTTTTTGTACAGGTGACTGCTTGTTTATTTGTTATATAGGTTTTACATTTCCATCAACTCTTTGTGGCAATATTTTACGAGATAAATGAAGAACAATACTGTTTTATAGAAACAGCGAGATGCATCGTTGAGGCATTCATATTCACTACAGTGATGTTCATCATCATTATCTATTCGTACGCCTATTATTATTACTATCATTATTATTATGATTATTATTACTTGCTAAGCTGCAATCTTAGTTGGAAAAGCAGGATGCTATAAGCCCAGGGGCTTCAACATGGAAAATGGCCCAGTAAGGAAAGGATACAAGGAGAAATAATTTTTTTAAGATTAACATTAAAATAAATATCACATATATAAGCTATAAAAACTTCATCAATACAAGAGGAAGAAAAATAAGAAAGAACATTGATCCCGAGTGTACCCTCAAGCAAGAGAAATCGAACCCAAGACAGTGGAAGACCATGGTGCAGCGGCTATGGCACTACCCGAGATTAGAGAACAATGGTTTGATTTTGGAGTGTCCTTCTAGAAGAGCTGCTTACCACCAAGTTGCTTACCACCAAGAGGAAAGTAGCCACTGAACAATTACAGTGCAGTAACCCCTTCAGTGAAGAAGAATTGTTTGGTAATCTCAGTGTTATAAGGTGTATGAGGACAGGAAAATATGTAAAGAATAGGCAAGACTATTCGGTGTATGAGTAGGCAAAGGGGAAAATGAACCGCAACCAGAGAGAAGGATCCAATTTAGTACTCGGTTATATATATATATATATATATATATATATATATATATATATATATATATATATATATATATATATATATATATATATATATATATATATATATATATGGTAGCAATCATAATTAGACATAACGAATTACGCGAGTTTTAATTTTCCGTGACAACTCAGTTACTAGTCTTCTTAAACACGTAGAATCGTTTATGATAGTTGGAAAACTGTCTTTCCCACGCATTGTATTTGTCCAAGAAGAAGAGTAATTTCTTACTTCGATTCCATTTTCATACAGATATATCTTGTTATGTCTTCAGCCTGGACACTAAATTGCGATGCAGTTAATCTCACAGAAGTTCGATCCTTTCCACCCAAGTGAATAGGACATTCAGTCGTTGCCATTGCTGGATATTCAACAAGTTCCTGTACCTGTTAGCAATACGGGAAATTGAGGCAGCACGAAATAACCAAGATCTAAGGTGATCAAGCTACAGAAAATGAGACCATCCTGATCCTGTAACAACAATATCCCATTTGTTCAGTATTCATCCAAAGTTGGTTGGTATAGGGAAGGTGTTGTAACGTCGTAGGAGATGAATATTGTACCATGAAAATCTGTTTATTGAATGTAAGGTATTTGGTCTAGTCTTTCTAACTTTAGAAGGTTTAAATTCTGTCAATGAATGCCAGAGGCAAGGGACAGTGACAATGCCCTAACTAGCAGACAATGCTCTAGTGCTTCAGCGCCCAAGCACCCTCTCCACCCAAGCTAGGACTAGGGAGGGCCAGGCAACAGCTTCTGATGACTCAACAGGTAGACCTAGGTCTAGGCTCTCCCCCCAAAACCCTCCATCCTTTTGAGTGCAGACGCTAGAGACACTATCGAGTTTGAACGGGACTCTAAACCCAGTCCGGCGAGCGCCAGACAGGGACGTTTCCAATAGGTCACCTTTATAGCTGAATTACAGAAGCTTGTGTAAAACAATGAATAAATATTCAAAAGTAGCTACTCATTATAAACCTCTCAAAAAGTGCTGAAGATGAACATGTGACTTACAAACAATAGTAATAAAATTTACACATAAAATAGTGTTATGAACACATTTTCAAAATTCCCATAGGGTCTTCCCTTTGCAAAGACTTGAATGATTTGTGGCTGAGATTGCAACCCACAATATTCAGCCAACTACCGGATATATAGTTCACTGCTTTGGCTTAACAAAGGCAGAAAGAAATTAAATGGAATGTGCTAATATTACACCACCTTGTTTAGCTTTGGACTCGGCTTCTGAGGCTAGTTATGGTTATTGCATCATAACCGTTCAATCATATATATATATATATATATATATATATATATATATATATATATATATATATATATATATATATATATATATATGTGTGTGTGTGTGTGTGTGTCTGTGTGTAGGCCTACATGGCTGAGGACTATGAAGCGTGAAGTGGATGATGAATGGAGAAGTATTGATTTACAAGTTGAAGATATATAGGACTGGCGGAATCTAACCGAGGCCTTTTACGTCAATAGGCGTAGGAGGTGATGATATATATATATATATATATATATATATATATATATATATATATATATATATATATATATATATATATATATATATGTATGTATGTTTAGGCAACCAAGTCATACAGTTTAAAAAGGGAAGTTAGCCTAAAAAGGTGCTTGCTGGCCGTTGGGGCTGACTGATACAACAGTTATTATCATTATTGTTATTATTAATATTACTTGCTAAACTGCAACCTTAGTTGGGAAAGCGGGATGCTAAAAGCCCAGGGGCTCTAACGGGGAAAATAGCCCAGCGATAAAAGGAAAGAAGGAAATAAATAAACTACAAGAGAAGTAATTAACAAGTAGAATAAAATATTTCAAGAACTGGAACAACATTGAAATAAACATTTCATATATAAACTCTAAAACCTTTAACAAAACGAGAGGAAGAGAAATAAGATAGAATAGTATGCCCGAGTGTACCCTTAAACAGGAGAACTCTAACCCAAGACAGTGGAAGACCATGGTACAGAGGCTATGGCATTACCCAATACTAGAGAACAATGGTTTGGTTTTGGAGTTTCCTTCTCCTAGAAGAGCTGCTTATCATAGTTAAAGAGTCTCTTCTACCCTTACCAAGAGGAAAGTAGCCACTGAACAATTACAGTGCAGTAATTACCACTTGAGTGAAGAAGAATTGTTTGGTAATCGCAATGCGGTCATGTGTATAAGGACAGAGGAGAATATGTCAAGAATAGGCCAGACTATTCGGTTGATGTGTAGGCAAAGGGAAAATGAACCGTGACCAGAGAGAAAGCTCCAATTTAGTAATGTCAGGTCAGTCAAAGGACTGTATTCGGGGAATCCGTGGGCTTCTCATAGCAGAGCACCCGCCAGTCGATCAAATGTACATGTGTAGGCCTACCCAGGACCCACTATCTCTCAATGGGTCCTGGGACGAATAAAGTTTTCTGAAATAAGGAAAAAAACATTTAGACTACGGTCGCCTCCTTCAAAAGGGGAAAAGGGCACACAGGGATGGAGTGTGTGAATATACGTGAAAATATGGCGATAGAAAAGCATTATCTTTTATGCACTGCCCCTATATTTACTCACATGATAATTGTTTTGGTCATATTTATACCAAAAGGAGTTCTGAAAGATAGGGTTAATTTGATTTCAGGTGCTAGTCTCTCAATCAAAATATTTAACTTTAAAATTTACACCTGATTTTCCATAAATTATTTAAGGTACATCGTAATTGATACTGGAGATTGGCGTTATTTATTTAATGAAAAAAAGATAGAATTCTGATTCTCATTCTTGGTGGCAAATTGTTCTGAAATGTGGATTTTACAATTTAAGCCTACATGAATTTAATCGACCTCCTTGTGTATCATTATACACATGTCCATACTCACGCGTTCCCTTTAAACCTTTAAAGATCACTCATGAATGGCAAAGGCGAGAGACAGGAACAAAATCTGTTGTTGTTGTTGTTGAAGATTGCCTGGTCCTTAGCGGCTAAGCACGGGCTCTTGCAATCATACAACCCGTATTGTGACAATGTCTTAAAGACTGAACGTATCTCGAAGTGGAAATATGCAAATTTCTTGTAAATGAAACACTTTCAGTGAGGTGACCTGTGTATTAAAGGACCACTGTTTCATTGTATGTACCTATATACTTAAGTTAGCATTTGCGGGAATAATTACAGTACGATTATGAGGAGTACCATCGACCAACTAAACAGTTGTTGGTCGGTGCTCGGTGGGAGTACTTTCTCTACAACATGAACATCAAGAGGCGATATTTGCTTGTCTGCTTCATTCTTATCATAAATCTTGTGGTTGAACTCCTGTACACACACACACACACACTCACACACACACATATATATACATATACACACACACACACACACACACATATATATATATATATATATATATATATATATATATATATATATATATATATATATATATATATATATATATATATATGTGTGTGTGTGTGTGTGTGTGTGTGTATATATATATATATATATATATATATATATATATATATATATATATATATATATATATATATATATATATATATATATATGTGTGTGTGTATATATATATATATATATATATATATATATATATATATATATATATATATATATATATATATATATATATATATATATATATATATATATATATATATGTATATATGCTATTATAATGAAAAGAATATTAAGGAAGCGGAACACGCGCTTGCATCATGTTTTGTAATAATGGCCTCGGTCTAAGTAAAGCGTCACAATGACGTCAGTTGACTTGCACCGCTTTTTCTAATGGAGAAACCTCCGATAACCGCGGGGAGAAGTGACGAACTCAAAATCACATGATCTTTACAATTGACGTCACACAACAACTCCAGCCACGGTGAAGATGTCAAAGTCATACATGCAATACCGGATATAGAAGAGGATGGAAGAGTTTAAACCAAATTAAGTGAATATCCAATGTATAATTCATTTTCTTAAGCGATGGTAATGTTAGATACCATATTGTTTGTTTTATAAACATTAATATTGTAACAACTCCGTGAAAAACATTTGCAATAATTGGAAGTTGGGAATAATTTATTGCCATATTCGCTGACAAAACATAAGAAAAATATACAAAAGTTTGCCAAAATGCGTTTGTCAGTTTGTTTATTACATTAAATTCTGCTCACTGTGGAGAAAATAATTTAATGATTATATACCAAAATACGTTTAAACGTTTAACTAGGCTCCACAAAGCACTAGAAGAGTTGGAAGACCTAGGCCTACATGGCTGAGGACTATGACACGTAAAGTAGATGATGAATGGAGAAGTGATGAATTAAAAGCTCAAGATAAAGGCGACTGGCGAAATCTAACCGATCCCCTTTGCGTCAATAGACGTAGGAGATGAGGATGATTATTCAACAAGAAAAAAAAAAGTAAAGACTTTCAAGTTTCATATTTCATTCTCTACGTGCTATTCACAAGTTATAAACTTTTACAAATTAGATATATCCTGGATGAAGCATTCCGTCCAAATATCAAAGTAGAATTGTCATATGCTTTACTCAGACCTTCAAATCACTCACGTATCACTAATATTTGTTTCAACTGTCTGGCCAAAGGAAATGGGTAATTTAAGATTTCCATAGACCTACCATAAGTTTTTTTTTTTTTTTTCAGTCCCTGTAAGATGAGAATAATACTGAAACTTCGGACTCAATCAATTTAAGATTTACGTTAGAAATGGTCTAAGAAATTTGATCAAACGGAAGTATCACAAATCACAGAAAACCTCTGACATTTAAGGAGTAACTGTAATAAAATTAACTTTTTTTAAAAGCTATAAAATGAAAAGGCGTCTCCTGCATGCAGCATTCTGGGTGTATATATGATAGCTGCTACCTTTATTTATGATGATGGCTGACCAAGAATACGGCAGTGTAAGGGGGGTCGCAGTGGGCAGTTAGTACCCCCCCAGGTAAGGACACGACTTGTAGGGTAGGATAGGGGGAAAGTTTAGGTTAGCTGGTGTCCATTTTTTATGCACGCTGGAGGAGGAACTGGCTGCTGATACACAAAGGCTCCCAGCATTAGAATATATATATATATATATATATATATATATATATATATATATATATATATATATATATATATATATATAAATATATATAAAGTATATATATATATATATATATATATATATATATATATATATATATATATATATATATATATATATATATATATAGAGAGAGAGAGAGAGAGAGAGAGAGAGAGAGAGAGAGAGAGAGAGAGAGAGAGAGAGAGAGAGAGAGAGAGAGAGAGTGTTTTAGGCTATATTAAAGCCTACTTTATTTTCATGTGAAATAATGGATAGGATAACGGGAGATAGAGGCGAAATCTTTTATTTTTTCATTGAGTTGAACTCATTATTATTATTATTATTATTATTATTATTATTATTATTATTATTATTATTATTATTATTATTATTATTATTCATGAGATTTCAAACACCTTTCAACAATGAATAACTTGATTACACCGTTAATGTCATATTGTTTACATGTTCGTCGTGTATAAGATTATTCTTTCTTTTCAAAGAACATAATAATAATCATAGAGGAATTCAAAATAAGTAACAATAATAAATTAAATATGTTTTCAAGATGATAATTTTTACATTTTTGAAAGTCATGAACTTATAATGCCCAGAAAAATATTTTAAAAAAATATTTTCGTGAACAAAGTTGAGGTTCCTTTACTAGACTCAGTCACAGAGACTTTCTCGTTGTGCTTACCTTTAAAAAAAAAAAAAAAAAAAAAAAAAAAAAAAAATTGAAAGTTCATAAACTTTTCTCAACATGGAGGAAATAAGACGCTACACGTTTATAACGTACACAGACCACGTGTTTTATTCTCTAAAATGATTGAAACCGTGTAAAAGATTGAATAAATTACATAAAATGAAAGGGAATTCCAATAGGCTTCCAGAATTAGAAACTCACGAACCTTTCTTTAGAATTTCAATAGAAATCGATTTTTTTTACGGTCGTTCGCAGTTCAGTTTCCATTAAGAAAGTCTGTTCCTTTTGAACAACGTTTCTATTTACTATTTTCATCGGATTTTGATTATTGAGAGAAAATATTTTTTAACTGAATTAACAAGTGTGACGACTGAAGCGCCACCTATACTGACCATTCCATGGGCCAGTCTAAAGAAGTTATTTTGGAATAGATCTAAACATTGAGATCTACTCAGTAGTTGCTGGTTTAAAAAAAAAAATTCTTATGAAAATCGCGATTTAATCGTCATGCTTTTAAACCTAGATATTAGCTTTGACTATCTTTCATGTCTAGTGCGCAATATACATTACTTGTTCTTTTGTTTTAACAACAGAGTAATTTTGTAATCTATTGGAAATAACTTTTAATTCTTTTATCAATGTACTTTGTGGTTGATCTTAAACTCGGGTTCACCAGACACTGATTATTGTAGCCTCTTTTCAATGCAGATTGTATTCGTTGTAGCCTCTTTTCAATGCAGATTGTATTTTCTTTCATGAACTTGAGAATGCTATTAAGGGTAAATGAAACACTTCATAAGTAGAATGTGGTGTGTCTTTAATTACACTTTCCTTTTCCTAATAAAGATAAGATTTACACTTCGTTAAAAATAAATCATTTTATTGAAGTAGTTGAACACATGAAACAATTATCCTACAACCTTGTTCACACTCAACAAAAAATATGTACATTACATAGAAATTAATTGAAGAAGTTACCCCCGCCCAACGGGTAATTAAAAAGGGGCGTTTGTGGGAAAATATTGAAAGGTGACCCTCCACTACCAACGTTGCCAAACTGTGGCATGAAGAGCGTATTGTACGGATTGAATGGCGTGATCAGTGGATTAGGTCTGGGAGCTTGGAAGGGCTGGA
>NC_090728.1:176845368-176945368 GCF_036898095.1 Palaemon carinicauda
GAGAGAGAGAGAGAGAGAGAGAGAGAGAGAGAGAGAGAGAGAGAGATTTTTCTTCCTAATTTTAATTTTTATCAGTAAAATTATAACGACGATAAAGTTATTTACTTCTTATTGACCTAATCGAAGAGTATGGGATAAATGCCCTGTTTACCCAGCCCTGCCGAACGTACGTCCAATGCTGCATGGTTTCTACCTACCTAACTTTCCAATTTCTTGAACATTCTTATCAAATCTTTTCCTCAATAAACGAAATCATAAAACATTTTGTTACGATAACCAGAGAATGGTCCCCCCCCCCCAACCCCCAGTGGTCCGATTAAACTGCTTAAGACCTTTCTCTTCGACTTTAAGGTGAAAGCTTCTATGCTTTTCCTTTAAAAGTATATAATGAATAAAGAAAGTCATCTCAAAGGAAGGCCCTTCTCTTAGCTTTTCTTTTTCGCACATTTTTTTTTTTTTAATTTGTGAGTACAATGCCAAAACCACTTTCTGTTGTTATTGCGTGAACGGTTGGTTCCTTTCAGAAAAGTTTTTGAGCTTTAAAATATCGCTTTTAGTTGTGAAGAACTGCTCCATATGACGCGCATTTCAGCGTCAATGGTTTTCGTTTTTCATGTTTTATTCAGCGAAAATCCTACCAAAAATCCTGAAACGTAATCAAAACCTTAAAATTCTCGACAATAGAAAGTCTGATGGTAAAATGTTTATACAATAGTCAGAAGGAAAGGGGAATATACAGCCATGGTTGAACGTTTCGGCTCCTCTGTGAACGAGTTAACGACTTGTTTGTAGTTATATACAGTATGGTGGAGGTAGGCTAAATAAGATGGTCAACGCTCAATTGACTGAACATGCATAACACATGTCGTAAATCCTACATAACAGCCATCATCATCATCAACACATAAGATGTAGAACAGCATTTGAACCAGCTGAGCAAGAACTAGCTAAACCATTAAACCATTAGTAAGGTGTATTTGAAACCGTTAAATTAATTTCAATCATTAATAGTCTCTGGAAGAACACCACCAATTTGTCACACAAAAATACAGTAGTAGTTATATGGTGCCATATGTGGCTGAGATTATGATGAGGGGTGGATGGAGATGGTTTGGGCATGCTCTTCGCACTCCCCAAATCCAAGAGAGGTTAGTTTACCAAACATTCAGCTGGGCTCCACAAGGGACTAGAAGAGTTGGAAGACCCAGACCTACATAGCTTAGGACTATGAAGTGCTAAGTAGGAGATAACGAATGGAGAAGTATTGAAATAAAAGCTCAAGATACAGGTGACTGCCGAAATCAAACCGAGGCCCTTTGCGTCAATTTGCGGAGGAGATGATGATGATGATGGTTGTAATTAGTGGTGTCTATAGTTGGCATGGTAGTATCAGATATATCCCTGCAACGATATTAGTTTTCCAATGAATGACTCTCATAGCTAAATAACGAAAGGCAATATTTGTTTACGTGTCGGTCTGTTGTGACATCTGACAGCAGTGAGGAATTGTTATAGCATTTTTAAAATCAGTCATTAAAACATTTATTTAAAGATGAAAATAATACCTGATTAATTGTAATCCAAAATAAAAACGCTGCTTAGCTTTAACTAAACCAATTAACGATTGTCATACAATAATTTAATTTTGATGATATCGCAGGGAGCTAGCTGAATTTTCCGTGTAGCGCATGAATCATCTGCACACACGACGTCTGTCTTCCTGTCAGTGTCACAGCTAGAACTCCCTTTCTGTCTCCCAAACACAAGACAGAAAGGTTTCCGTTTGCCCATACGTGCTGACGAATCTGACTTTTCATGTGTCAATTGAAGGCCTACACTAGGCAACGATATAGTGACAACAATATACAATTTGTTCAGTTGATAGGCCAGGCAATATCAGTCAGCAAAGGTATGCATGGGTGGTTGTGGTACGGTAGAATTGGGGAACTAGTTACAATGGAAGAGACTATGAATTCATATCACTATAATAATGTTCTCGAGACTTCCTTTCTTCTTACTGTGTGGACTTAACCAATTGTGAGCCCCGTCCCATTTACCTCGTCTAAGATAGATCACCTCTTCATAATAGTGCAAAAGTCAGGAATTGGTGTCTAAGCCATCCGGATATACCCCTGCTTGACTGGGGTCCCTTAGGACTGTGATATCAATCCGCTAGAAAATAAATGGGGCATTATTTAGCATGAGTGGGAGGTAGCAAGAGGAGACCAAAGCATTCCTATGAAGTCTGGAAGAGTATTATTATTATTATTATTATTATTATTATTATTATTATTATTATTATTATTATTATTATGACTTGCTAAGCAACAATCCTAGTTGGAAAAGCAGGATGCTATAAGCCCGGGGGCCCCGACAGGGAAAATAGCCCAGTGAGGAAAGGAAACAGGAAAAATAAAATATATTAAGGAAAGCAACAACATTGAAATAAAAATTTTCTATATAAACTATAAAATCTTTAACAAAACAAGTGGAAGAGAAATAAGACAGAATAACGTGCCCGAGTGTACCCTCAAGCAAGAGAACTCTAACCCAAGACAGCGGAAGACCATGGTACAGAGGCTATGACACTACCCAAGACTAGAGAACAATGGTTTGATTTTGGAGTGTCCTTCTCCTAGAAGAGCTGCTTACCATAACTAAAGAGTCTCTTCTACCCTTACCAAGAAGAAAGTGGCCACTGAACAATTACCCTACAGTACCCTCTTCCCTCACATCCCCAACAGGTGATTGACACTGAGGGAGGGGGTGGATTAAATATTAGGAAACGACATAACGCATCACAGGGGTAAAATGAAGTAGTTTCCTTAGTATTGCTGTTGGCTGTGATTGAGGTTGTAAGTCTTATAACTGTCTATCTAGATTTGTGCTATATCCCCATGAGGTTGGGTTTGCTACCCTCTTCCCCTATCCTGCACTTTATCAATAATCTGTTAAATTTTACATAGGAACCTATACTATGCAATGTTTTATGACCCTAATAAAGATGACTATACTGAATATGTGACATGGACTCATTTCGCCTTAGTTATTGGCATCCAAATGGTTGTACATATGGAATGGCAAAGTTTATTGGTAAACATTACATACTTTTCATGAAACCTAGATAGCATCAATATAAAATCAAAGATCATGGGAGTGTTTTAACACAAACACTTTACCATTTATTTATACTGGAGCCGTCACATGCCAAATTGGTTATCATTAATCTTACTCGATCCTTATATGTCATGGTTATTCCATACTTTCAGATAGCTCTTGTAATTATACCATCAAATACGAGCCAGGGCATTTGGGGATGCGTTACTTGCGATTCGTATACCTACATGCAAAACTAGCACAACCAGCCACCCATTGAGATACTACCGCTAGAGTTGTTGGGGTCTTTGACTATCCAGGTACTACATTGGATTCCTCCCTGGTTACGGCTCATATTTTCTTTTACCTACACATATATCAAATAGTCTGACCTAGTCTTTACACATTCTCCTTTTTCCTCATGTAGGCCTACCTGACAAGACTAAGATAACCGAAAAAATTCTTCTTCCCTCAAGGGGGTTAACTACTGCACTGTAATTGTTTAATGGCTACTTTCCTTTTGATAAGGGTAGAAGAGACTATCTGGTAAGCATCTCTTCAAATCTTGAGTAGTGCCATACCCTTTGTACCTTGGTCTTCCACTGTCTTGTGTTAGAGTTTCTTGCTTGAGTGTACACTCAGCACAATATTCTATCGGTTTTCTTATTTGATTTCTTCACTAGCCTATTTTCCTTGTTGGAGTGCTTAGGCTTATATCATCCTGTTTTTCCAACTAGGGTTGCAGCTTAGCTAATGATAATAATAATAATAATAATAATAATAATAATAATAATAATAATAGTAATAATAATAATAATAATAATAACTCGTTCAGAGATGTGTGGAATGTCAACTTGATCAAACGTTCTACCTAGTATTGGCTGTCGCTTTCCCCACCACCTGCTGATGGGTTATCAACCATAGCTATACATATTGCAGTAGAGATTTTAGAAATAAGGGGCCGCTATATCCAGGGAGCGAGAGTATGCAAGCAGGTTAGATTTAAATTGCCTACAGTGTCGGATAGTTCTGCAAGCAGTTGAAGAGATTTAATGTAGGTTTGTGAGGTAGAAGTTTTTTCAATGTAGAGTTATCGCTAAATCATCAGGAGCAGTATGGATGTGAAAAGACTTGTGGCATGAGCTTTCCCAGGAGCCAACCCCAGTTAATTTATAAGCACATATTTGTGTTTGTTCACCTTTAATATCTCTTTTTCAAGTCCATTAAAAATATAGCTCTTCATTAGTAAGCCTCTGCGTGTATACACACACAAACACACACACACACACACACATATATAATATATATATATATATATATATATATATATATATATATATATATATATATATATATATATATATGACTGAAAATGAATATGTAAATCTAAGATAATGTTCAATGAATATGCAGAGACAACAAATAATGGTAATGAACGAACCTCTAAAGACAGACGGAAAGTGTTTTCCCAGGACATGGGACCGAAATTAAAAGATAGATAAGCATAGCATGAAGAGCTTATGAGATTATGAGAAGTAAAATGCCATTTTCTCTGAAAAGAAAAATATTTAATCAGATGGTCCTACCAGTATTAACTTATGCATCAGACACTTGGGCCATTATTACAGTCTCAGAACATGTGCTAGTTACTACTCAAAGAGCTATAGAAATAATAATGATGGTATTAACACTAAAAGACAATAAAAGAACAACATAGATACGAGAACAAACTAAATTAGAGGATGTTCTAACATGTAAGAAGAAGAAATGGACATGGACATGACATATAATGAGAATGACAGATAATTGTTGTCTATCTATTCATTTACCAAGGCACTTCCCCCAGTTTGCGTGGGGTAGCCGACATAAAAAAAAAAAAAAAGGAGACTTTTCTTCTCTTCGCTCCTCCCAACCTGACGAGGGATTCAGCAGAGTTTGGTGGGTACTGCTAGGGTGCCACAGCCTTGAGTACCTATATAGGTACTCTATCACAGCCCACCCTCCCCATCGCAATAATAGTTGTACATTAAGAATAACAGAATAGGTCCCGAGATTGCAAAAGAAGTATGGAAAGGAAGAGAAGACAACAGATTTACGAGCTGGGAAAATTTGCGGGAATAGATACTGGAATACAAAGACCATAAACAGACGCAAGTGGGAAGATACGTCTCAGATCTTTCTTGTGCAGTTGATGACAATTATATATATATATATATATATATATATATATATATATATATATATATATATATATATATATATATATATATATATATATATATATCCTTTCTGGGTGGGAATACCTTAATGCAGTGAAAGAGTTTGTGTATCACCATGATCAGCAAATCTGTACTAGTCAGGGCCACCCATACTAGAATAGTTGTGAGTAATCAAACGAAAATTTCTCACCATCACCAATCTGCACTTGCCAGCATGGTAGTTAAAATGGGCTAAAACCCAAACATGAATTGACATGTCTGAGGCATTTGTCCTGCAGTAGACTAGAAATGGCTGCATTTGTTGTATATATATATATATATATATATATATATATATATATATATATATATATATATATATATATATATATATATATATGTATATAACATCATACCAGTTTTAGTTAGACCTGTGTTTAGAGATTCAGTTTACTATAAGTTGATCGACCTAAAGAGAGTAGCATCATCTGCATAAGCATCAAACCTATTTTCTAGGACTAACTACCCGACATTATACATTTAACTACTACTGATGTTTAAAGTCTAAACGCAATAAGGTATTCTACATTTTAGCTGAGAAATATTCAGATAGAAAATATATGAACATAAAAAACCCTTTAATTCTAATATTGGTCTACCATAGCCGATAATGAGTTTTAAATTCAATTCACAACTTCCACACGAATAAATTTAAAATTATTTTGACTTCATACATTAGCTACGTGTATACAATGATGTGTCCCAACCTCATACACTGAAAAATCATGAATTTTGAATTAGACCACAGGCAAATACAAACTGTAGATAGGTGACTATAGAATTCACATAGAATATATGGATAGGGAATGGCAACTTATACAGGATTAGTATGGGTGACTTGACGAAATTTTGGCACATACCATACTTATTACATGGTTCGACAACTACTAATGAGCCCTCTGTGTAAAGGTATGTAGTAAATCTATGAAGTAACATATGTTGGGGGGAGTTTGAGTTCACGAAGGTAGGCCTATACCTAGGAGTCAGCTTTTAAAGAATAAATGTGCCATTATCTTATGTTATTCTTCTCTGTATCCATCTCCAGTAAAGATAAGTGCCTTATCAAGAAAATTATATCATCGCAATGTTGGAGAACGACATATGAGACTGAGGAGCAGGATTTCACATTTCAGACTATGTACTCAAATTTTGTTAACCGCCAGTAATATTCCTGCACAAATCGCCATTCCCTGTCCTTTTATGTGAACACTCCATTCACATATATTCTATTGGCTGAAATAGCTAAGTTGGAACTATATAATAAAACTTACCTTATGTATGGCAAAATGTAATTGAACTCTCCAAATATCTTGTTTGTTATCAATTTGTGGTTGTAGAGTATCTTTTTGGAAGCGGTATTTTGCGCGTTAATATTTGCTTCGTTTTTCAGTATCAATATTGCGCAAGAAATTGTTAATGTGCATCCTAGAAAATCAAGTTCTTGGGGCAAAGCCAAGAATCAAGAAAAAGTCATCTAGCAAGCTCTCAAGGTCGGATGACACAGAACCCTGTACCGTTCACATTCCGATTTATTATCCTATAAATGAAGAATAATAGAAAACAGACATTCTGAAATACTAATAAAGCTGTAAAATGTTTATGACATAGCAATACATAACATTTTGTAAAAGTTGTAATGTTCAGTTTAAAATGGTTCCACTATTTTTTTTTTAATTACTTAGAGAACCTAACATCGATACAAGATCGTTAGTAAGATGAGCAAAACAAAACAAAAGATAAAAAAGTCCCGGTGTTTAAAGAAGAAAATGGCTATCCATGCATATAGATATTTTTTAAAAAGAACTAATGAAATTATTGGAGACTAATGCCCAATGACAAAAGGAACTTTATAATGTGGTTTCTGTTCCGTTGTTCTATGCGCTACCATCAAATACAACTGGGCTTTTAATTAAGCTGCCGCCATCGTGACTCAAACTGAAACATTGCATGACAGAAATCATTTAATCTAACCCATAACTGTCAATTAGTATTGTGCTCGTCATCGAATTCATGACAATTATACTAGATATAGCTTCCTATAATTACAAACACTAGACAGTATTCGCGTCACTTGACAATGAGCAGAACGACTCTAATTATTTGATAAAAACTATAATATTTGGCAGGTCTGTACTTTTTGCGCCCTTGCAGTTGACGGGACCATCCTAATTAAAAAATGAGCAAGCCTATGTTTTCCTCAAGTTCATGACATCACTTTAGAAAGAATTTAGGTGGGCCTATAGACTGACAAACTGTAAAAACTCTTTTTTTATTGTTCTTGATGTCGTAGTAATCTTTCTGAGCTGACAAAATACTATAATTTCACTAAGATTGGGACATCCTTATGGTAAAGGTTTCAAAAGGCTGACTAAACCGGAAAAACTATAAAAAGTAGTCTCCCGCATATTGTTGAAGCTTAGTGACATTCCCACAGTTTTGTTTTATAACAAAGGCAAAGACTAGAAGAAAGGTATAGTGATGTTTAATCAGTTTTACATAGATATTCGTATCAGGACCTAACCATTATCATCAACCCCTCAAAAGCAGAACTCCCTACGGGCCTACAGTTGAACCTACACATTCTCCTTTGCGAAGCAGGAAATGCAGCAAATTACTAAGGAAATAGCTTTCACCCCATTATATTTAGGATTAATAATAATTAATTCTAAAGTGCACTTTCTGAAATATTATTTCTAAAATACTGGACAATCTTTTAAAATTAAATTTACCCTTACTATAAATAAAAGTTAGTGTTTTGTTTACATATTAAGGTTTAGTTCCGTAACCCATTGGCTGTGGGGTGCGTCCGCACAAGTTTTTTTTAATTGTTCCTTTTACCTACCTTCTTGGTGTCTATTTTGAAATCCAAATGGTTTTATATTTTACAAAAATGGTGTTTATAACATATCCAAGCACGAACTTCATAAAATAGAACGCCAACTTCAGATACGGATCCCTAATACCATACCATTGCTGACAAAGTTTGGCAAGATCATCTGTCTAAGCCTTCGGGTGAGGTAGGTTTCTTGCCCAATCTTCATGATTAATTTCTCTTGGGAATTGGCTTTTATATTTGTTCCTATGTGATTGTCATTAGTAACATTTTCTTATAATTTTCAAATGTTAACATAGGTGTTTTGATTTGGCTGCCTAGTTTTAATTAGCCAGCCTTGCCTAGGTCTAACTTATGGATCGTTTTAGGCCTATGCAAGTACCTGCAGTATAGTCTCCCATGGTTTACCCTTATTAATAATTTTATTGGGTAAAGGGCACTACAAATTTTGTGATAGAATGGACAATTAGCTCAGGATAATTCATTGACAGAAATTCATGCTAAAAGTGTACCCTAGGCCTAGGCTACTAGTGCATTCCAACCATAGCCCATATGTAAGACGGAGCATGAGTAGATCGGTGCACACAGATGACTCAAGAATGGGGAATTGGAAGTGCAATTCCATTTCACAAAATGAGTGGAGGTAAGTGGATACAGGTTGAATCGGCCACATAAAATAAAAGGAGGCTCAGTCCTATTGGAGCCTTTGTATATCAGCGGCCAGTTCCTCGCGTATTGATTAAAAGTGAATATCAACTGACTTATACTTTCTCCCCTAACCTAACCTACAAGGCGTTTCTTTACCTACTTACATATCGGTGGGGCTAGGCCCCCCCCCCCCCCCGCGACCCCTCTCCTTTCACTGTCGTATTCTAAGTTAGCCATAATAGCACATACAGGTGGCCGCTATCATACATATATCCCATCCTATTTTACTATATATAAAGGATATGAGTTAACCTTAAATACTCTCATTGGTAAAGTTATAGATATGGCTGGAACAACATTTTGAACAGAAAAAATAGTTTTTCCCGTAGTAAATGATATTCTTTCTCTGAATTTAACCTTTATTTAATCAGCAAACAACCAGTTAGACTCCTTCCTTTCCCACCAGGGAGTTGGGGAAGCACAGGAATGGTTTATTTACGAGTGAAACAAAGTCAAATTCATTGAATACACTATTAACTTCAGAAAAAAACAGTGTTTTACCGTATTGGTTATTATCTGGTTCACTTCACTGAATATATTATCTTAGGAATGGGGATATTTTTGGTAATTCTTACCATCTGCTCCTCCAGCAAGTTATCAAATTTAAGTACTTTTTTATTAAAAGAGAGAAGTCCAAGATTTCGTTTGATATGTAATTCCAAGTAGCGTTAGGTCTAGATGTGGTTTAAAAATCAAAATTAAATTTGACCCTCCAGAAAAAAAACTAAACCCCTCTACTTCATAACTCTCAAATTCCTCTTTAGACTGAGCTCTTGTTTCTTTGTTTGTACGTTAAAAATATGGTAAATTTACAGTTTCATCCATTATGGGGAAACTGGAATAAAAATATATTTGTTGCATCAGAAATAGTGTAGTTCCAACGAATTTAACGTTTATTTTGACCGCAAACCATCCGATTTGGAGATTTACTAAGTTGTTCTAGAATGCAGAAAGACCCTACTTCATCCCAACAATTATGGGGGACACCAGGTGGGAACCGGGGTTTTGGGTGGGGGGGGGCGTCAAATGATATTTGCAATAAATGAATACTTATCCTTCCACCACCCCTCCCCCTATACCCCTATCTAGCCCTACCGGGGGGGGGGGGGGGGGGCTCCGCCCCCCCTGCGACCCCCCCTTATTAAGGCCACAGTGATTTTCAGGGCACTACTGAACCTAATAAACCCACCTAACCTAGCCTAGGGGCTCTGTACCGCTACCTAGGGGCCCTGTACCCCTACCTAGGCCTACCGGGGGGGGGGCTCGGCCCCCCCTGCGACCCCCCTTAAGGCCACAGTGAATTTTGGGACACTACCGAACCTAATACAACCACCTAACCTAGGGCCCTGTACCCCTACCTAGGCCTACCCCTGCGAGGCCACCCCCCCTTACAGCCACTACCTAACACATCCATCAAACCAAATCCAAAGGGATGGTACTGCTGCATACATCGTTATACTATCACCATTATAATATACTCTATAAATTAATGAAGCTTACCTTAAACTGTTGGTTCATCAAGATGTGTTGCTGCTTTGAGGAAAACGTGAAGCCGTTGGGAAGGTTCCTTGACATGCAGGCCAATTTTGATTTTGTAAAATTAAATTGTGTCTGGCACAAATGCACTAGTTTTTCAACAAATTCATTGTAAGTTACGAAACAGTCAGGACAAGAAAATGGAATTTCAACTTCTTGTGCAACATGAGATGACGCCCTTTCTATGGTCTCCATGTCTAAAAACGAAATGAAATGCCTGGGAAGATATTGTATTGTCGCGCCTTTGTATTGTCGCGCTGTGATTGGCCAAACATGTATGACGTCATAGTGGACAGGCGCTCTGATTGGCCAAACGTGTAAGACTTCATAGTGGACTAGTTTGTCAGCGGATTATAGTGGTTACAGGGCTCGTTTAAGCAAATACAAGACACAGTCAACAATAACAACAGACTTAGAAAATATCTGGGAGGAAGACTTGAGTAGCGTGAGTTTGATCGTCGATATATAAAGAACTAGGCATTTGCGACAGATAATATTTTACAGAAATACTACAAAAGACTTGCTTTACTCGGGAAATATATTATTATAATAGATTTCCCATAATGGATGAAACTGTAAATTTTCCAAAAATATAGTTGTTCCGTAACCGAAATACAAACCACGCTTTTTAAATATTAAACTTAGCCGGTGAATATATAATAGCTGACGTCTCGGACGGCTCGACAGAAACACAAAAACTCGCGAGCGATCGCCATGAAGGTTGCGGGTGTGCCCACCAGCGCCAACTATCGGCCAGATACCGCATATACATGTAAACAGCCTCAGTTCTTCTCTGTCGGTCTTGTCGACAAGTTGATTCCGTTACTCGCTGTTGACCTGGAGTTTTCGTCATTCTTGGTGAAGTACTTCTTTTTGGTTTTGAGCTTTCGCAGTGACAGGTGTTTTTTTCTTCAATTAAAACTCTTGAACCCTTTTTGGATAGCGTTTATTGTTGATGACTTTGGATTGTTTTTGGATTTTCTTTTGACTTTTCAAAATGGCTGACCCTTCTCCTATCCCTGGACCTGAATTTCGTAAATGTAATGCTAGGGATTGTAACAAACGTCTTCCCAAGGCCTTTCTCGACCCACATACCGTGTGTTCTAATTGCCGGGGTAAAACCTGCCAATTAGGAGATCGGTGTGATGAGTGCGTGGTACTTTCGGAATTCGACTGGCTAGAGTTTGATAAATATTCTCGTAAGCTTGAGAGAGATAGGGTGAGGAGAAGCTCCTCTAGGTCGTTGGATTTTTCCTCCTCCCATGCCCCTGAACCTAATCCTTCCCCTGTAGTAGTTGTTCCTGAACCCTCTACTAGCACTCATGAACCATCCATGCGGGATATGTTGCTTGCCATTCAAGCTTTGGGCGAGAGAGTTGAGTCTTTAGCATCGGACCGTAATCAACTCATGGCGGATGTGAATGTGTTAAAGTGTCAGAGTGCCACATTAGAAAATCGTGGGGATAAAGTGATTAGTGCGCAAAGTGTTTTTAGTGTTGCGACCGAGGGTTCGTCTGTTCGTGCTTGTCGTTCTCCTAGTCCGAGACCTCTTTCAGGCTCCCATGCACCAGGGAGAAGTAATGTCGTAGGACTTATGGGGACGAGAGGCTTTAACCAACGAACAGACGTTCCCTCTATGGTATCGGGCTTGTCTCGTCAAGACCGCCCCTACCATAAGACGAGTGAGGCGGTTTTCTCCTTGTCATCCGAAGGCTTCTCGCTAAAGAAACCTTGGAGCAAAGTTTCTAGACCCTTAAAGCGGAAGTCAGTCCCTTCAGGACAGGTCCAGCGTCCTGGCTGTAGCCATTGGGACAGCTCTGACCCTTTGCAGTCATCGGAAGACTGCTCGCCGCTTAAACGAAAGCGTAACACGGGCTCCGAGAGTCTCGGTAAAGGCAATGTTTTGCCGTCACAGACGTTACCATCGTCTCGGCCCGTACCGACTCCCGTTGATCCTAAATGGGTTGTCCTGCAGGATATGCAGAATAAGCTTGCCTCCCTTATGGAGGAGTATACCGTTGAGCAGGTTCACGATGATCCTCGCCGTTACGCTGATCGAGATCCTGGCCATCAGCCGCCCAAACGAGCCTTTACTCGTCCTGTTGACGTTACGAAACGTGATGTCGGTAGTTTGTCACGTCAGTCACGTGACTTGGAGCCTCACTCGCTGCAGTCCCGTGTTGACTTTCAGCCGCTGCCGCAGTCTCGTGTTGACGTTCAGCCGCTGCCGCAAGCTCGTGTTGACGTTCAGGACGTTCGCCAACCAGCTCAGTTGCCTTGTTTTGACGTTGAGCGTCAAGCACCGCAGTCAAAGGTTGTTTTAACTGCTCAATCTAGGCAGTCAAGGCAGTCTCGACTTGACGTCGAGCGTCCTCCCGCTCCTGTTGTTGTTGCTGGTCAGTCCTTTCAGCAGTTACGTGACGTACTGATGCTCCTTTGCGTGTGGACTTTGCTTGTCAAGCATTGCCACCGCGGCAGGTCTCTCCCTTGCTTGAGACTCATCATTTGTCGGACGAGATTCCTTCAGATGAGGATGTT
The DNA here is from genome assembly GCF_036898095.1 of Palaemon carinicauda. Taxonomy (NCBI): domain Eukaryota; kingdom Metazoa; phylum Arthropoda; class Malacostraca; order Decapoda; family Palaemonidae; genus Palaemon; species Palaemon carinicauda. The sequence continues at coordinate 176,858,338 of NC_090728.1, forward strand.
GCTGATCCTCCGCCTACTGATAATCCTTTGGATGTTTTGTCAGACGTTGAAGAGCCTAAGGCTGCGCAACCTTCTATGGATTTTAAGAAAATCATGATGATTTTTAAGGATCTTTTCCCAGACCATTTTGTTACTGCTGCTCCTCGTTCGCCTCCGTCAGAGTTTGCGCTAGGCTTAGCTGCTGCCAAGCCTTCTTTTACTAAGCTAGTGCTCTCTCGCTCTTCTAAGAGGGCTTTACGTCTTCTAGGCGACTGGTTGGTTACCAGGAGGAGTTTGGGGAAGACGGCCTTTGCCTTCCCTCCTTTTAAACTAGCTTCTAGAGCGAGCGTCTGGTATGACACGGGAGAAGTTCTTGGCTTGGGAGTCCCTGCCTCTGCCCATGGTGACTTCTCAAGCCTCGTAGACTCTCTCCGTCGCCTGGCCATGAGACGCTCTAAAATTTGTTGGTCTTCCTCGGACCTTGACCATCTCCTTAAAGGGGTTTACAGGGCCTTCGAAGTTTTTAACTTTTTAGATTGGTCTCTAGGAGCATTAAGCAGGAAGATCTCGTCTGCCGACCAGGATGTTTCCGTGCTTATTATGTCTTGTATGGACAAAGCCATCCGCGATGGCTCCAATGAGCTCGCCGCCACCTTTACGTCTGGAGTCCTGAAGAAGAGGGAAACCCTTTGCTCTTTCCTTTCAGCAGGAGTTACTCCCTGTCAAAGATCGGAGCTTCTCTTTGCCCCCTTATCGGCTGCCTTGTTTCCTCAACAGCTGATCAAGGACATTGCTGCTTCGCTTGTACAGAAGGATACACATGACCTGATGGCTACTTCTGCTCGCAAGGTAGCTCCTTCTTCATCTTTTGTTGTGAGGCCCAGAATCGATACTCCTGCGTCTAGGTTTATCCCGCCTTTTCGTGGCAGAGCCCCCAGCAGGGGAGGCGCTCGTGCCGACGGAAAGAGAGGCAAGAGGAGAGGATCCAAGTCCTCCCGTGGCAGAGTCTGACTGCCCACGTCCTCAGACAGCGGTAGGGGCCAGACTGAACAACTTCTGGCAGGCCTGGGAGAAGAGGGGTGCAGACCAAGAGTCTGTGTTGTTGCTCAAGGAGGGGTACAAAATACCTTTTGTACGCAAACCTCCTCTAGTAACAGTTCCTCTAGACCTCTCTCCCAGGTATCGAGAGGAGTCAAGGAGACAAGCTCTACATCAGCAGGTGTCTCTGTTGCTAGAGAAGGGAGCGGTGGTGAAAGTCTCGGACCTTCAATCACCGGGATTTTACAACCGTCTCTTCCTAGTCCCAAAGCATACGGGAGGTTGGAGGCCAGTGCTGGACGTCAGTGCGCTCAACGTTTTTGTTACAAAAACAAAATTTACGATGGAGACCACGAAGTCCGTCCTAGCAGCGGTCAGAGAGGGAGACTGGATGGTCTCTCTCGACCTGCAGGATGCGTACTTCCACATTCCTATTCACCCAGATTCTCAACCGTATCTGAGGTTTGTTTACAGGAATGTGGTGTACCAGTTTCGAGCACTCTGCTTCGGCCTCAGCCCTGCTCCTCTCGTGTTTACGAGGCTCATGAGGAATGTGGCAAAATTCCTTCATTTATCGGGAATTCGAGCCTCCCTGTACTTGGACGACTGGCTTCTCAGAGCATCGTCCCGTTATCGCTGTCTGCAGGACCTTCACTGGACGTTGGGTCTGGCAAAGGAGTTGGGACTGTTGGTAAACTTAGAAAAGTCTCAACTGATTCCATCCCAGACGATTCTCTATTTGGGGATGGAGATTCGCAGTCTAGTTTTTCGGGCTTTTCCGTCTGCCACCCGAATAGAGCAAGCCCTGCTCAAAGTCCGACTCATGCTGAAAAAAGACCGTTGTTCAGTAAGAGGTTGGATGAGCCTCGTATGGACTCTGTCATCCCTGGAGCAGTTTGTCTTGCTAGGGAGACTTCACCTTCACCCTCTCCAGTTCCATCTAGACTCACACTGGAACAAGAGCAAGACTTTAGAAGCGGTGTCAATCCCGGTCTCTGAGCCAGTAAAAGCATGCCTGAACTGGTGGGACAGCAACATAAGTCTGAGAGAGGGTCTGTCCCTGGCAGTCAAGAACCCAAACCACTTGTTGTTCTCAGACGCGTCGGATTTGGGTTGGGGAGCGACTCTGGACGGTCGGGAATGTTCGGGTCTTTGAACGTCTGATCAGAAGAGCATGCACATCAACAGCAAGGAGCTGTTAGCGGTTCACTTGGCCTTGATGAGTTTCGAGAGCATTCTTCGAAACAAAGTGGTAGAGGTCAATTCAGACAACACCACAGCATTGGCGTACATCTCCAAGCAAGGAGGCACTCACTCCCACACACTGTTCGTCATCGCAAGGGACCTCCTCATCTGGTCAAAAAATCGAGGCATCTCCCTGTTGACAAGATTCATCCAAGGGGACTTGAACGTCTTGGCAGACTGTCTCAGTCGGAGAGGTCAGGTGATCCCCACGGAATGGACCCTCCACAAGGACGTGTGCAAGAGTCTTTGGGTGACTTGGGGTCAACCCTCCATAGACCTCTTTGCCACCTCGTTGACCAAAAGGCTCCCGACCTATTGCTCGCCAGTCCCAGATTCAGAGGCGACCCACATAGATGCGTTTCTACTGGACTGGTCTCACCTGGACGCGTACGCATTCCCACCGTTCAAGATCGTCAACAAGGTACTGCAGAAGTTCGCCTCTCACGAAGGGACAAGGTTGACGTTGGTTGCTCCCCTCTGGCCCGCGAGAGAGTGGTTCACAGAGGTACTTCAATGGCTGGTAGACGTTCCAAGGAGTCTTCCTCTAAGGATGGATCTCTTACGGCAGCCCCACGTAAGGGATCTTCATCAAAGCCTCCCCGCGCTTCGTCTGACTGCCTTCAGACTATCGAAAGACTCTCAAGAGCTCGAGGCTTTTCGAAGGAGGCAGCCAGAGCGATTGCGAGAGCTAGGAGAGCTTCTACCATCAAAGTATACCAGTCGAAGTGGGAAGTCTTTAGAGACTGGTGCAAGTCATCATCCATTTCCTCTTCCAGTACCTCTGTAGCCCAAATAGCAGACTTTCTCCTACATCTGAGAAATGTTCGCTCCCTCTCAGCGCCCACTATTAAGGGCTACAGGAGCATGTTGGCGTCTGTATTCAGACATAGAGGCTTAGATCTTTCCAATAATAAAGATCTCCAAGATCTCCTTAAGTCTTTCGAGACCTCTAAGGAGCGTCGTATGGCAACTCCTGGATGGAACTTAGATGTGGTCCTAAGGTTCCTAATGTCCGACAGGTTTGAGCCATTACATTCAGCCTCCCTGAAGGATCTCACCCTCAAGACGCTTTTCTTAGTGTGCTTGGCTTCGGCTAAAAGGGTCAGTGAGATCCATGCCTTCAGTAGGAACATCGGCTTTTCCACAGATAAAGCCACATGTTCACTTCAGCTTGGTTTTTTGGCCAAAAATGAACTGCCTTCTCGTCCTTGGCCTAAGTCATTTGATATTCCTTGCCTATCAGAGATCGTAGGCAACGAGCTTGAAAGAGTACTGTGTCCAGTTAGAGCTCTTAAGTTTTATTTAGCTCGTACCAAATCCTTACGAGGTGGATCTGAGGCCTTGTGGTGCTCAGTTAAGAAGCCATCATTGCCTATGTCTAAAAATGCTTTGTCGTATTTTATTAGATTTTTAATCCGAGAGGCTCATTCTCACTTGAGTGAAAAAGACCGTTGCTTGCTTAAGGTTAAGACGCACGAAGTAAGAGCTATAGCAACTTCCGTGGCCTTTAAGCAAAACAGATCTCTGCGAAGTATTATGGACGCGGCCTTTTGGAGAAGCAAGTCGGTATTCGCGTCATTTTACTTAAAAGATGTCCAGACTCTTTATGAGGACTGCTACACACTGGGTCCATTCGTTGCAGCGAGTGCAGTAGTGGGTGAGGGTTCTACCACTACATTCCCTTAATTCCAATATCCTTTTAATCTTTCTCTTGAAATGTTTTTAATCTTGTTTTGGGTTGTACGGAAGGCTAAGAAGCCTTTCGCATCCTGTTTGATTTGGCGGGTGGTCAAATGTCATTTCTTGAGAGTGCCCAGATTAAGGGTTTTGATGAGGTCCTGTTGTATGGGTTGTCGCCCTGGATACTTCAGCTCCTGGGAGTCTTTCAGCATCCTGAGAGGATGGCTGGGCTTCGTGAGGAAAGCGGACTAACAAGGCAGAGTAATCGTCAGAGTCAGCTTCCTTACCAGGTACCTATATTTATTTGGGTTTTGTTATGATATAACTGTCAAAAACTCTAAGCATATACGCCTATATTGTATTAATACTGGTCTCTACCCACCACCATGGGTGTGAATCAGCTATTATATATTCACCGGCTAAGTTTAATATTTAAAAATGATATTTTGATTATAAAATAAATTTTTGAATATACTTACCCGGTGAATATATAAATTATAGGCCCTCCCTTCCTCCCCGATAGAGACCCAGCGGAATGAGAAGAACTGAGGCTGTTTACATGTGTATGCGGTATCTGGCCGATAGTTGGCGCTGGTGGGCACACCCGCAACCTTCATGGCGATCGCTCGCGAGTTTTTGTGTTTCTGTCGAGCCGTCCGAGACGTCAGCTATTATATATTCACCGGGTAAGTATATTCAAAAATTTATTTTATAATCAAAATATCATATTTACATTGGGTTTACTTTCGGCGTAGCTGAAATTGACGAGCCATTAGATTTTAACGAGGGTTTACTACCCCGCGCTAGTTAGCAGGGGTAGGGGGAGGGGTAGCTTGCTACCCCTCCCCCCTCACACACCGGTGAAATGTCTCACTTCATTTTTGGCTCGGATGATGGACAGACGTGCCTGTCTTTGTCCTCGCTTGGCAGCCATTATTTGTTTGCTTCTCCCCCGGGGGGGAGTTCACCACAGAGACTCCTCTTCGGAGGACTCCGTCTGCTGTTGTTGCTGAAGGCTCTATCTCCTTCGGGGGTCAACTGAGCCCTACGGTCTCTCCCGCGAGTGCTTCTCCCCTGAGGGGGAGTGCACCACAGACACACCTCTTCGGAGGCCTCCGTCTGCTGTTGTTGGTGAAGCCTCTGTCCCCTTCGGGGGGCAGTTGAGCCCACGGTCTCTCCTGCGAGTGCTTCTCTCCTGGGGGGGAATTCACCACAGAGACTCCTCTTTGGAGGACTCCTCCTGCTGTTGTCGCTGAAGGCTCTGTTTCCCTTTGGGGATAGCTGTTGCCTATGGTCCCTCCTGCAAGTGACTCTTCCCCTCGGGGGAGGTCACGTTCAGAGACTCCTCTTCGGAGGTCGGAGGGTGTTGCACCTGTCCAAGGTCGTCTTCATCTTTGTTCGACGTTTTACGCAGGGGACCCTCCTCGACGAGTACCGACCGTTGCTACTGCTTCTCCTACTAGATCTTCTAGTCTTCACTTCCGTTCCTGGACGCAGATGGGCAGTGGGCGCCAACACACCCCGTTTACAACGGGCACCGGTACCTTCGGGTCTAAGGGGCTTATTCCACAGTGTGGGTAAGTCCCTTAAGTGCCAGGTTTTTTCCTGTGCGCCCACGATCTCCGCAGTAGCGCTAGCGCTCGCCTGCTGTGGACCACGATCTCCGGTAGCTGAGTCTCGCCGTAGATCTTCTTCCTGCTCGCCAGCGCTCATCTGTCCTTCTGGGCGCCAGCTCTCTTCAGTGCTCACCTGTTCTTCTGTGCGCCAGCGCACATCTGCGCGCCCTTTCCTGCTACGCGCCAGTGGGCGCCAACGGTTTTCCTGAACGCCCAGGATCGCCTGCTTGGCAGCTCGCATCAGCGCTCTCCTTCCTGATGCACCTGCGTGCCTTCTGATTAGCGCGATGCGCGCTAACGTTCGCCCTCTCGCCCACGATCTATCAGACCTGGACGCAGGCAAGAAGTCTTCCTGTCGCTTTCTCGCCATCAACCTTCTCTAGTCTCTTACGCGTCAGCGATCTCCTACGCGCCCGCGTGATTCTTCGTCTGCGCGCTAGCGTTTTTAACGCACCACCGCTCGCCATCGCGCCATCGCTTGCCAACGCGCCTTCACTCGCATTCGGGCCATCGCTCGCCAAGACGCGCCATCGCTCGCCAACACGCGCCATCGCTCGTCAACGCGCAATCGGTCGCCTACGCGCCATCGGTCTCCCGGCCGCCTGCGCTCGCCCTCGTGACCGCGCACCCACGTCCCCACGCGCCCCGCGACCACCCGCCCACATGCCCACATGCCCGCGCGCCCACGCGCGAACCAACGGTGTTCCATCGCGCGAGCGCCAGCGCGATTCCTGCCAGTAAGCCATCGCTCGCCAACGCGCCGTTGCTCGCCTACGCGTCATCGCTCGCCTGCGCACTATCGGATTCCAACCGCCAGCTCTCGCCCTCCTTCTGCGCTCCCTCGCGCACTTTCGTCTGCGCGCCCACGCGCTTGCGTGCCCGCGCACGGGCGCTTCCACATTCGCCCACGCGCGAACCATTGATTTACTATCACGCGAGCTCCAGGGCAATTGCGACCGCGATTCCCGTCGGGATTTCGCAACAGGGGCAACCTGGCGAGTCTTCTGGAGCGTGTATTTCCAGAACACGGTCTTCACCACGTAAACGCAGAACATGGCACATGCAAGAGCAGGAAGAATCTAAAGGGAGGTCTGAGCAACTTTCTTCTTTCCAGAACCTGGTTTAGCCCTTCCTCCTCACCATTCCGTGGGTCTTGCCAGGGAGTTTTTCTTTCGAGATTTCTCCGTCGGGCAGGGGGTGACTGGTTTAGCCCTTCCTCTTCACCATTTCGTGGAAGGGGCTTACCAGGCCTTTCCCTCCCTGGTTGCGACCCGAATTTTTTGTACAAGGAAGCTGCAGGAAGATCATGGGTACTTTCCTTCTCTCGGGCTCAAGCATCTTTGCGTTCCGTCGCCAAGTTTCGAACTTGCGGGCAAACTCGATGTTGGAACATCTAGACGCAGTGACCGAGGGCTTCCTCTCAGGAGTCCCACCCGTGGATGTCAACACGCTCAGACACTCTTCCTTCCTTGGGAAGAGCTTGTTTGAGCCCAAGGACAGAGAAATGGACAGCTGTTGTGTGGAGGAAGTCGAATTCCGTTTTCACTCCTCCAAGGCACTTACTTGCAGACCCTGCGAGCCTCCGACGCCTCTTCATTCGGCCTCGTCAGCCTAGGTTATCGGAACCGGCTACGGCAGCTAAGACAAGGTGTACAATGGCAGTCCCCTCCTGTCAGGGACAGGTAGGACGGGAAGTTCTTCCGGGGAGGCATAATCCTAGAGGGAGCGGCATAGTTCACAAACTCTAGGATTGGCAACCCCCCTTGCAGGTCTCACGCTGGGGGGATGCCTAAGGTTACTCGTCCGGATAACAGCTTCCCGATGCCGATTCCTGCTCGATCTCCGCATTCAGCCAAGGATATCGCGCCTCGCTCTTAACATCTCTCCTCCACTGTCAGCGAATCCAGTATCGCTGAGCCTCTATGCCATGGGTCGGCAAGAGGTTTGCCTGTTGGGCAGAAGGAGCCATGCTTTAGGAGAAGTTCCTCAATAGGGTCGTCGACGGCTTCCCCCCCCCGTCTTCTTCAGTCGATCCTTTCTTGTAGGAAAGCATCTGAGACGGGAGTTCCGTCGTCGACCTCTCAGCTCTGATCAAGTTTGTCGAACAAACTTCGTCCAGCGTGGAACAGCAGAGTCGATCAGACTGGTAACGAGACCGCAAGACTCCTTATGCCCTGGATCGGAAGGACGGGTACTTCCAGGTCCCATTCCATCCATCTTCCAGGAAGCACTTGGAATTCAGCCTAGACTACAGATGTTCCTGCTTAAGATACTGTGTGGCGATTCCGCCGCAGCATTGCAGGTTTTCACCAGAGAACTCTCCCTGCTTTCCTCATGACCGCTCAGGAGCAGGCTTCCGCCTCCTTCGCTTTTTGGAGGTCTGGCCAACTCCGGTAGTCTCGGGTTCGACCTTCTTCAACACCGGGACAAGCTTCCGGGACTTTACCAAGAGAGGGATCATGGTAATTTGCTAGGAGCCTTCTCTACTTCTGCCTCAACATCTGGAATATCTAGCCATGATATTGACTCCTCCGAGCCTTCCCTTCAGTTGACTGTGGCGAGGCTGAGGAGAGTCGCAGATCCTTTTCTCAGTCAAGGAGAGCTTTCAGCCCTATCTTGGAACGTTTCCTGGGTCTCCTTTCCTCATTGACCCGTCTTCGTCCTGAACAGGCGCCTCAGGGTAAGTTCCCTGTTAGGCGGCCCAAGTTACGGTGAAATCAAAGCAACGATTAACCGGACTTTCTGGCCCCTATGAGACCAGCGGGACGATTAGACCTGCAATGGGTGTTGACCTGTGGAACCTCTTGCATGGGAGTGGATATTCTCGTCCTTTCCCCGCATTTGATGCTGTTCTCGGACTCGTCAAAGATAAGGGGGGGGGGGGGGGGGGGCATGTTCCGGTTCAGGCCTATGGTCAGGACCTTAGGGGTACCTGCTCATCATACAGGTAGGCTTAGAGGCCGTAGTCTGGCCCTTCTATAGATCCTACAGATCCTGCCGAGTCGCTCCATGTGCGACAACTCCATGGTACTGGCGTATTCCAACCAGCAGGGAGATACATTTTCATACTTTCGCATCTTGCGGTAGGGATACCGAGATGTTCCGAAGTTCACTCGATACCGCTGTTGGCTCGCTCATTCCGGGCAGAGGAATGTTCTCTCCGACAATCTGAGCAGAGCCTCACAGATAGAGAGCACCTGGGGGTCTTTGGCCTCTAGTAACCAGCAAGTCTTGGCCTGGGGGACCTGATTACGACAGCCTGGAACTTCAAGCTTCCACTGTACTTCCCCCCAGTCTCAGACCCCAAGACACTTTGGCAAGATGCTTTCCGGTGACGGTAGGACAGCATCGACGCCTACGTCTTCCCACCATTGTTGTCTGTTGAGGAGGGGTCTCAACGAGACCAGGTTGTCTGTCAACCTTTCGATGGCCCTGAGAACTCCGCTGCAACTATACGCAGTACGGTTTCCGGACCTTCTGCATCCCCTGATGGAACTCCCGGGAGAGCTTCTTCCACGACACAGGCTACTCAAACAACCACACTACAACTTCCTTCACAAGCAGTAGTATCACTTTGGCTTCACGCCTGGAGACACTACGCCGCCTCCTCACGAAGAGACAACCTGCACCAGGCGCGGAGCGGAGGTCGCGTCACCTGCGATAGTCATCCGGAGGGGTCTACCAGGCGAAGTGGAGAGTCTTCTGTGGTTGGTGTCGTGGGAGAAGGACCTCTTCCCTTAAGGCCTCTACTCCAGCAATAACGGAGTTATTGCTTATCGGGAGGAAACTCGTTTCCACTCTCGGCAGTGAAGCCTATCGCTCAGCCTTTCCCCGGCCTTCAGGCTGAAAGGAATAGTTTTTTTCCTTCCCGCTGGATCTTTCTTCGCTCATGCGAAGCTACGAATGTACCTGCCCCCAGTCGGAGTGAGACCTCCTCCATGGAGCATGGTTCGGACTCTTAAGTCCCTTAAGAGATCTTCTTACGAACCATTACATCAGGCCTCTGATCGTCGTCCGTCTTGGAGGACGGTGCTCCTGCTCGCTCTGGCCTCGGCCAGTGTGTAGGCAATCTTCATGGTCTTGTACGAATCCGCCTTTTCAAGAGAATAGGGGGAGGTTACATTCAGGTTCGCTCCTGAGTTGTTTTCTAGACTCAGAATCTTGGAGTCCCGGACCTTCGGTTCGACTCCTTCAAGATTTCGAGTTCTGTATCAGATGACCCAGACCTTCTCCTTCTTGCCAGTAAAGGAACCGAGGGGTTATCTTTGAGAACAGCTGCAGTTTGTCCTCACGTGCAAGCCGGTTTGGGAGCACAGGAAGGACACAGGGGAGAGTCACCAGTATACCTTTTCAGCTCGGACTCAAGGGCATTCATCTCGACCTGAATCCAGACCCTCCCCCGTCACGTCGCCCTACAGCACGATGTCGGATACATCGCAATGTCCCTCGCCTTCAAGAAGAACTACTCTGTGACACAGGTGCTACAAGCTGGAGTCTGGAAGCGTCTAATGACCTTCGCAGCCCACTTCCTGCAGGACGTGACCCACAGGGGTATCGATACGTTTCTATCGCTCTGTGGTGGCTACACAACAGCTGGTCTAACCTCAGGCTCCTTTTTGGACAGGTAGCAGAAGGTTGAGGGCATTGTTACCAGGTTTTAGACTGCATGAACGGAAGAAGTATGTCTGGCCCTTACTTCTTTCTTCAATGTCCCCTCTACGGGGAAGCAGCATCCTGGTCTCTGCATAGCTGACCTCAAACCTCTGCAGGTAAACCATGCTTCCTTGTGTTCCAAGTATTGAGACAATACTGTCGCGTCCCCCATACCCTGACGAGGTGGTATTGGAAACGTCCTAACCCAGAGGTCCTTCTGGAACTCCAGGTCAACTGCCTAGGACGGGTCACACTTTCTTTCTTCACACACAAGCTTATGTAGGCCACACGTTTCCTTGCGGAGCAAGGAACTTGTGAGGTGCAGGGACTCCTTTTCTCGAGTGCTGCTCACTCGGATTCTGAGTCCCCGGGTAAGCCAAAGCCAGTATGGCTGGTGACTTTCCATCCTTCCTAAGGGGTAAGTCACCCAATGTAAATACTGTAGCGTGGTTTGTATTTCGGTTACGGAACAAATGACAAATTCGGAGATAATTTGTATTTTTCCTAACCATACAAACCTTAGCTATTTACACATATTTTCCTGCCAGCCCTGTCCCCCGTGAAGTCCTACCTCTAAGCGAAGTGAATCAGTTCACTGGTGTGTGAGGGGGGAGGGGTAGCTAGCTACCCCTCCCCTACCCCCTCACTAACTAGCGAGAGGGTAGTTAACCCTCGTTAAAAATCTAATGGCTCGTCATTTCAGCTATACCGAAAGTATGTTTGTATGGTTAGGAAAAATACAAATTATCTCCGAATTTGTTATTTTTTCCTAACTAATACAAATCTGTAGTTGTTTACAAAAATTGTCCTGCCATCACCTGTCCCCCTGAAGTCCTGCCTGCAATTGAAAAGTGAGGCAGCTCTGTGAGCTGTGATAAATAGGTGGCTGGGGTACCCCCCCCCCCAGCCAAAACTTACTGACCCACAACAGTCGAAAGGTATTGTTACCACCTCGCATTTTTTTTTTTTCAGTCTATTGGCTGCCTTCCAGCTTCGCTGAAAGAGATAGCTTATGTAAACAACTACAGGTTTGTATTAGTCAGGGACGAATACAAATTTATTTCCAAATTTGCCTTACACCGATTTTAAGATTTTCATTTCAAGTAAATCAATTTGCTACTTTTTTGCTTTGTTGGACTTTATAGCATTAGAATTTTGCTATAAGTGGGGATGTACTCTTCTATTCTCAATATTGTTTTATTGGAATAGGGGAGAAGACATCCTATAAATTATTTAACAGGAAAACTAAAATACTCTTACAAAATTTTCATTGTCTTTTGTTTTGCATTGCCATTTAACATTACTGTAATGCATTTCAATCCCTTGTAAAGGGCAGTCAGTATTTGTAACTGATTATATTGAATATAAGGTAATCTATTAATCTGTTATTGGTTTCAGATTACACTAAGTATTTGTAGAGTAATTATCGGATTGTTCACCATGAAGGCTCCCTCTTCAAGTGCTGAAATTAACAAGAGCTGGGTGGAATTTATGTTGTCTGATTATGAAAGCAAAAAGAAGCCATCTACCACTGTTGTGGTGAAAAATCATAGCATACGCAATGGTGAGTACATATTGTTTTGTTTTTTTGTAAACTAACAAAGAAAATGTAATCTTTAAAGGTTTAAAGGTTAATACCCTGTAAATTTTTATTTTTGCAAATTCTGTCAATTTCTTATAAAGTGGTGAAAGTCCTTATCAACTATTAGATTTTTAATAGTTTTATGCCTTTTACAGTAGTACCTTGATTTACAAGTTCAATCTGCTCTTGGGGGTGAGCTCACAACCCAAAATACTTGTAAACAAAAACAATTTTTGACAAATTAACTCGCACTTTACTTTTGAGGAAAGTTGTGGTTGGCATAAGAGAGACAAGAGAGGAGGAGGGGGGTTAGTGCTTGACGGAGAATCTCTCTCCAAGAAAACATCTGGTAAAATATTGGGAAATGTCTCTTGAACGACCTTCACTTTCACTAACTGAATAACTTAATTTACGCTTTGTTCCATAACTGGAATACAAACCAATTCTATTTATAGGGGTATTCATTTCGGCGAAGCTGAAAGATGAGCCATAAGACTTTTAGCGAGGCTTATCCACCCCCCACTAGTTAGGAGGGTTGGGGGGTTGTAAACCCCTCTCACTCGCACACATGGGCTGTGAACCTCATTTTACTTTTGGCTCGGTAAGAGAGACTTTGTCTCTCACCCCTCTCCAATTGACTGGCCTTTTGACTTTTTAATCTTGTTTGTTCCGTAACTGGAATACAAAGATACGCTATTTATAGGGTAGGTAGTAGGTACTAGGATTGCCAGGGCACCAGCCACCCGTTGAGATACTACCGCTAGAGAGTTATTGGATCCTTTGACTGGCCAGACAATGATACATTGGATCCCTCTCTCTGGTTATGACACATTTTTTCTTTGCCTACACATACACTGAATAGTCTGGCCTATTCTTTACACATTCTCATCTTTCGTCATACACCTGACCACACTGAAATTACCAAAACACTTCTTCTTTGCTCAAGGGGCTAATTACTGTACTGTTATTGTTCAATGACTGTTTTCATCTTGTTAAAGGTAGAAGAGACTCTTTAGCTATGGTAAATAGCTCTTCCAGGAGAAGGACACGCCAAAATAAAACTATAGTTCCTTAATCTTGGGTAGTGCCATAGCTTCTGTACCATGGTCTTCCACTGTCTTGGGTTAGAGTTCTCTTGCTTCAGGGTACACTCGGGCACACTTTTATTATATTTTTTCTTCTTCCTCTTGTATTTTTTAAATGGTGTGTTGGGCAGGTTTAATAGAAGGGCCATGGATGCCTGGCATTTTATCAAGAGGTTGGCTTTTCCTTATCTGGTTCTTTTCCCTTTCAAAACCATCCTTACTTTCCTCTCTTCAATTGAAGTGGCTATCTGGAGGGTATTTAGCCTTCCATGGTGTATCAGCTCCTCCATGTTGACCAGTTTTCCAACTTTTTTTTTTATAGTCTATGGGTTTGATCAATCACTTTATTTATATTTCTGTACATATTGTTTTTGTTATCATTCTTGTTAATTTATTTTTAAGTATGATGTATCTTTTTTTTTTCAATATTAATCTTACCCGATGATCATGTAGCTGTCAACTCTGTTGCCCGACAGAAATCTACGGTCGGGATACGCCAGCGATCGCTATACAGGTGGGGGTGTACACAACAGCGCCATCTGTGAGCAGGTACTCAAGTACTTCTTGTCAACAAGAACTCAATTTTTCCTCTGTCGTGCCACCGGCTAGACCTACTTGGATACGCTGTTGATTCTGGAGTTATTGTTCACGATTTGGTGATGTATTTGCTCTAGAGTTTAGCCTTCGCTATTCAGGAAGCTTATCATTAGCTTAGCAAGCTTTTGGAATTAATTTGATTTAATTATGGTGACGAAGAGAGTATGGACTCTCTTTCACTTTTAAATGGCCGACCCTTCCCTTAGACGGAAGTGTTGGTGTCGAAGAGAGTATAGACTCTCTTTCACTTTTTATGACCCACCCTTCCCTTAGACGGAAGTGTGTTTAGGTTTTTGGTAATTTTGCTTAACAAAGTTATAGATTTATTTTATATCTCTCCGCCATTTATAGGCCTCTTCGATTAACTTTCCATTTATTATAAACTTATAAAAATTAATTTTTATGTTTGTTTATATGCGACCTTTCCTAATAGTAGGCGGTCCTTACTTGGAACCGAAGTTAATTAACATTGAGCCCGTCATATCGTTTTTCCTGTTAAGAATTTATGCTATTTTAATTTTAATGTTTTTGAAAGAATTTCTTTGATAGTCTCGTACTGTTTTCAAAGTTGAACTAACGTTTTGTTTAGTCTCCGCAGTTGTTGACGTTCAGAACGTTCAACTTGCGCTCTATCGTTACGATAGAGAGAGAGTATTTCACGGTTTCACGTTGCAGTAAGAGTAAACCGATTCTAGCGTTTCGTTCATTCTTTCTTAGCTTAAATGGTTTTAATTCTAATAAAGGAACTTTTTATTTGGGAAACCTTTCAGTTTTTTCCTTTAACAAATAATATGTTTTAACGATATATATAATTGGGCTCATCTCTCAGGTTCTAAGTCAAGAGAGAGAGAGAGAGAGATAGAGACGGAGGGAGAGAGAGGAGGATAAAAGTTTCGTTCAAGCGGGTAACGTTGTTCTCGTTTTTTGCTCTTCTCCCTAGTCGCTATAGGGGAAGAAGGTAAAACGTTTCTAGAGTTTTATTCTTGTTCCCAGGCTTTATGCGGTGAGAGATTTTAAACGTAGTTTATTTGATCTAGTGTTTAGTCTCTTTTCCAGCCACTGAATTCTTTATCTTTCATTATGTTTTTCTGTTACATTGTAATACTGTTTTCGCAATTACTACCTTTTAATGAAGGATAGGATTGCGTGTTTCAGGTACAAACCACTTAAAGTTTCGAGTTCAGTGAAATAAGTGCAAACAGAAAATCAAAAGTGATAAAGTGATATGCGTAAAGTGTTACAGTGTTGCGTTCGAGGGTTCGTCTGTTCGTGCCAGTTGTTCACCTAGTCCGATACCTCTTACAAGCTCCCAAGCCCAGGGGAGAAGTAATGTCGAAGGACTTATGGGTTCCACAGGCCTTGATCGACGAACAGACGTTTCCCTCCGTGGTTTCGGGTGTATCTACACACGTTGCCGACGTGATCACCCCACCCACACAAAGACGAGAGAGCCCATTTATTCCTCGTCTGCGGAAGAGGTTTCTCGCAGAAACCATGGACCAAATCTTGCAGCTTTTAAGTGCAAGTCGGTCCCTTCCGCGCAAGTCCAACGGCCTAGGTGTAGCCACTGGGTCAGTTCGGACTCGCTGCAGTACGACAACTGCACACCTCCCAAGAGAGGCAAGGTGGTACCGCAACAGGCAGTAACTCCGTCTGTTGCCGCACCAGCTGTTTTAGACCCTCAGTCACAACGGACAGTAGCTCCGTTTGTTGTTGTCTTTCATAGACCCTAGTGGTCCATGCTGCAGACTATACAGTCTCAGCTTGCTCCTTCATGCAGGAGTATCATGCTGGAAGGTTGACAATGCACCTGTTAACCTACAACCCGCCGAGGTTGTGCGCTCAGCAGATACTGCGGCTGCCTGCTCCCACCCTCCACCTGTGAGAGCTCCACCACCGATGCGCAGTCCACCCTGCCAGACGCATGTTCTTGCTGCACCATCTGCTAACATGCGTGAGCTACCGCATCAGCAGTGGGAAGGTTCTGTAGAGCTGCCGGGTTCCAGCACTATGCGGCATTCTCCGCAGCCCATGCAGCATGCTCTGCATACCTTACAGCATGCTCCGCATACCATGCAGCATGAGCCGCATACCTTACAGCATACCATACCGCATGCTCCTCAACCCACCGCAGCCCCTCCCACGCACCAGCACTCTGCTTTTGTTGTTGCCAGCTCCCACACTCCGACTGCGGAGAAGGTTGACGATGCACCCGTGGGCCTACACCTCCCACGGTTGTGCGCCCGGCATGGCTTCCTGCTCTCACACTCTTGTTGTGAGAGCTCCTCCACCCATGCACAGTCAACCCTGCCAGATGTATGATGACTCCCACACACAGAGCACTCCGTTGCCGTGCGTGGGCTACCACAAGCTGCCGTGTTTTGACACGGTGTGTCAGCCTCCGCAACACACTGTGGTTACCGCCACTCGCCAGCAGCAAACTAGTCAGTCAGGAGTTGAGGCTTCCCCACACAACTTTGGTTGTTGCCAACTCACAAACTGTCATACAGTTACATGACGTTGCCTTCTGGTCTGCTACTTATACACCAGTGCTGTATGTCCTCACGCTCCTGTTGTGGTTGACAGTTCAGTTTTTGACAGTTCACAGACTGTCAAGCAGTTTCATAACGTTGCCTTCTGGTCTGCTGCTTTTGCACCAGTAAAACCCTCACTGAGAGAACCTAGCTTTTCTCGGATATGATTCCTGTAGATGAGAAAGTGCTGTTCTCCCTCCTTCTAATATTCCCTTGAGGACTCTGTCATTTGGAGAGGAGCCTTAAGCTGCTTAGCCTCCTATGAACTTTTATTTAAGCATAACATGCTTCCAGGGAGGGTAAATGGTTCCGCTTCAGTCGCTAACCCCGTCTGTTGCCACACCTGCTCCCATAGACCTTGGGCTTTGTTGCAAGACATGCAGTCCAAGCTTAGTCCTTGATAGAGGATTTTTTACGGAGACGACCCTTCTTGCCAACGACCTTCCTACCGGTTGGTTGTACGCCCTGTTGACGCTGAGGTATCCTACTCACGTCCGCCAGTTGAGATGGTTCCTCCACCGGTGCGACCCAGTGTGGGTTGCCAGTCGCACGTTGATGTTATGCTACTCTTGGAGGTGGTTGTGGACGTTCAGTGTGTCACTGGGAAGACGTTCAACAACCAGCAGAGGTGACTTGTTGTGACACAGTGCGGCAACCTCAGCAACCCGATAAGGGGTTGTCTGTACTACCCAGACAGTCTAGACAGTTTCGGGTTGTCGCTGTACTTCCTCGCTTCCCCATGGTTGACAGTTCACAGACTGTGCAACAGTACCATGATCTTGTGTCCGGCTCCGTCACGCATCCACCAGTGCGACCGGATTCAGCGAGTCAGACGTTGCCGTTTCCTCATCAGTTTCGGATGAGGAACCCTCTGATGAGGACATGGCTGAACAAGAAGATCAATCCCCAGCCCTGCTATCCATCCAGAAGATGCTGAAGAAGGAATACGGCCCTGTCAGGCTGTGGATGAGTCTGGTTAGGACACTGTCATCCGTGGTGCATTTGGTGTCACTTGGAAGACTACACCTCCGTCCTCTTCGGTTTCATCTAGCTCTTCACTGGAAAAGGACAAGACGCTAGAAGCGGTCTCGATCCCGGTTTCCGGAAGATAAGTCTGGTCTAACCTGAGGAAAGGACTTTATCAACCTTTTATAGGGTCTTCCCCTGACTGTTCAGACTCCCAACCACGTTCTCTTCTCAGACGCATCGGACGTAGGCTGGGGTGCGACCTTAGGCGGTAGGGAATGCTCGGGATTATGGAACTCGCGTCAAAGGACAATGCATTTTAACTGCAAGAAGCTTCTGGCAGTAAGTCTGACCTGGAAAAGCTTCAGGTCTCTCCTTCTAGACAAAGTAATGGAGGTCAACACGGACAACTCCCTGCTTTGATGTTCATCTCCTAGCAAGGAGGGACCTACTCTCTGACATGGTGCGAGTTCGCTAGTGACCTCCTCTCCTGTTCAACAGGTCTAGACTTTTCACTAGTAACAAATTTCTTCCAAGGCAACTTGAATGTCTTAGCAGTTTGTCTCAGTAGGAAGGGACAATAATTCCAACATATTGGACCCTCCACAGAGATGTATGCAAGAGACTTTGGGTCACCTGGGGCCATCCAACCATAGATCTCTTCGCAACCTCGATGTCCAAGAGGCTCTCAACAGACCCAGCAGTGGTTCTTTTAGATGCCTTTCTACTAGATTAGTCTCATCTAGATCTATATGCATTCCCTCCGTTCTAGTTTGTCAACAAGGTACTGCAGAAGTTCGCCTCTCACGTTGGGACAAAGTTGACACTAGTTGCTTCCCTCTGGCCCGCGAGAGAATAACTTACCGAGGTACTTCGATGGCTAGTAGACGTTCCCAGAACTCTTCCCCTAAGGGTGGACCTGCTACGTCTGCCACGCGTAAGAAGGTACTCCAAGGCCTCCACGCTCTTCGTCTCACTGCCTTCAGAGTATCGAAAGACTCTCGAGAACTAGAGGTTTTTCGAAGGAGGCAACCAGAGCGATTGTTAGAGCAAGGAGAACATCCACCCTTAGAGTCTACCAATCGAAGTGGGGAATCTTCCTAAACTGGTGCAAGTCAGTATCCGTATCCTCGACCAGTACCTCTGTAACTCAAATAGCTGACTTCCTCTTATATCTGAGAAAAGAGCGATCTCTTTCAGCTCCCACTTTCAAGGGTTACAGAAGCATGTTGGCATCAGTCTTCCGTCACAGAGGCTTAGATCTTTTTAACAATAAAGATCTACAGGACCTCCTTAAGTGTTTTGAGACCACGAAGGAGCGTCGTTTGGTTACACCTGGTTGGAATTTAGACGTGGTTCTAAGATTCCTTATGTTAGACAGGTTCGAACCACTTCAATCAGCCTCCCTGAAAGATCTCACCTTTAAGACTCTTTTCCTGATATGCTTTACCAGCTAAAAGAGTCAGTGAGATTCATGCCTTCAGCAAGAACATCGGATTTTCATCCGAAACGGCTACATGTTCTACATCTTGGTTTTCTAGCCAAACACGAGCTGCCTTCTCGGCCTTGACCAATATCGTTCGTTATTCCAAACTTATCGATATGGTTGGAAAGGAACTAGAAAGAGTATTATGTCCTGTAGAGCTCTTAAGTTCTATTTTAAAAACCTTTATGAGGCCCGTCTGAAGCTTTATGGTGTTCAGTTAAGAATTCATCTTTGCCTATGTCAGAGAATTCTTTATCCTATTATTTTCAGACTGTTAATACGAGAAGCTCATTCCCTTCTGAATGAGGAAGACCAAGCTTGGCTGAAGGTAAGGACACACGAAGTTAGAGCTATCACAACTTCCGTGACCTTTTAATAAAATAGATCTCTGCAAAATATTTTCGACGCAACCTTTTGGAAAAGCTAATCAGTGTTCGCGTCTTTTATCTTAAGAATGTCCAGTCTCTTTACGAGAACTGCTACACTCTGGGACCATTCGTAGCAACGAGTGCAGTAGTGGTGGGGGCTCCACCACTACAATTCCCTAATTCCAGAACCTTTTTAATCTTTCTCTTGAAATATTTCTGGGTTGTCCGGAAGGCTAAGAAGCCTTCCGCATCCTGGTTGATTTGGCGGGTGGTCAAATTCTTTCTTGAGAAGCGCCTAGATTAGAGGTTGTGATGAGGTCCTTTAGTATGGGTTGCAGCCCTTAATACTTCAGCACCTAGGAGTCGCTCAGCATCCTAAGAGGATCGCTAGGCTCAGTAAGGAAGACGTACTTAAAAAGGCAGAGTAATGGTTCAAGTCGACTTCCTTACCAGGTACTTATTTATTTTATGTTTGTTATTTTGAATAACGGCTAAAATAAGATACGGGATACTTAGCTTCTTTGTTAACATGTATGCTGGTCTCCACCCACCACCCTGGGTGTGAATCAGCTACATGATCATCGGGTAAGATTAATATTGAAAAATTTTATTTTCATTAGTAAAATAAATTTTTGAATATACTTACCCGATGATCATGAATTTAAGGACCCGCCCTTCCTCCCCATAGAGAACCAGTGGACCGAGGAGAAAATTGAGTTCTTGTTGACAAGAAGTACTTGAGTACCTGCTCACAGATGGCGCTGTTGTGTACACCCCCACCTGTATAGCGATCGCTGGCGTATCCCGACCGTAGATTTCTGTCGGGCAACAGAGTTGACAGCTACATGATCATCGGGTAAGTATATTCAAAAATTTATTTTACTAATGAAAATAACATATTTCCATTAATTCTTATGCTGTCTGGAGACATTGAGCAAAATCTGGGACCAGTACGTCCTAGATTTCATCAATGTCGTCTACTGTATTGCAGTACAGTGATACCTCGGTACTCGACCATAATCCGTTCGAGATCCGTGTTCGACCTCCGATTTGTTCGAGTACCGAATTTTTTTTCCCCATAAGAAATAATGGTATATATTCTATTCCGTTCCCAAGCACTCGAACAGGCCCAAAATATTAATAAAACGTGTACCTAAACAACAATAATTATCTAAATGTGTATGAAATTGGTCAGAAAATCCTATAAAACAATTTTAAACCATTTACTGTACTAAAATAAAACAATTTTAAACCATTTTCTGTACTGTAGTGAACATACCTTTGAGCAGCGGTTCGATGGCATACAGGGATGGATGTGGAGAGGATGGAAGGGGGAGGTTACTGCTTGGAAGGAGAGTCCCCTTCCATGATGTGGCGGGGTAGTTCTCCTTCAGGAGTTGTTTCTCTCTCCAATGAAAGGGTGGGCAGATCTATTTCAGGGGTTTCTTCTCTTCTTTGTCTCTTCTTTGGAGGAGAAACAGGCTTTGATGTAGCAGCTTTCTTTTCTTTTGTGAAAAACTGGTCTATTGTTAATTGTTTCTTCCTCCTCTGCAGTATTCTTCGAAAATGATACATGACACTATCATTAAACATATGCACTGCCCGGTTTGCTACTGCAATTTCTGGGTGGTATTTTTCAGCAAAAGCCTGCACATCTGCCCACTTGGAACAAATTTCATTGATGAGAGAACTTGGAACATCCTCCCTTACCTCATCCTCTTCTGAAGATTCCTGCTCCACAATCAGATCCTGCTGCTGTTGTTGTTGCAGGTGCAACAATTCCTCCACAGTCAACTCGGTAGAATGGCTTTCTACAAGCTCATCAATATCATCCTTGTCGACCTCAAGCCCCAAACTCCTGCCCATGACAACAATTTCCTCAACGACATCAGTGTCATCAGAAATTACAGGGGTAGCAGTGCTTGGACCCGCCTCTGGTTGGAAACCTTCAAACTCCCTCTCTGTGACACATGATGGCCACAGCTTACGCCAGGCAGAGTTCAATGTCCTATAGGTCACACCTCGCCAAGCTTGGTCAATCATGTTAACAGAGTTGAGGATGCTGAAGTGTTCCTTCCAGAATTCCTTTAGGGTCAACTTCGTGTCACTGGTCACTTCAAAACACTTTCTGAAAAGGGCCTTGGTATAGAGTTTTTTGAAGTTTGAAATGACCTGTTGGTCCATGGGCTGGAGTATGGGAGTAGTATTGGGGGGCAAGAATTTGATTTTGATAAAGCTGTATTCTTCTTTCAAGTCATCCTCGAGACCTGGAGGATGTGCAGGAGCATTGTCCATAACCAGAAGACATTTCATTGGCAAGCTCTTTTCAATGAGGTAAGCCTTAACCTGGGGGGCAAACACTTCGTTTATCCACTCAGTAAAGAATTGTCTTGTGACCCAAGATTTAGTGTTCGAGCGCCACATAACTGGTAGTGCACTTTTACAAATATTATTTCGTTTGAACACCCGGGGGTTGTCCGAGTGGTACACTAACAAGGGTTTGATCTTGCAATCGCCACTTGCATTTGCACACAGCAACAATGTTAGCCTATCTTTCATTGGCTTGTGACCTGGCATCTTCGTCTCGTCCTTGGTAATGTACGTATTGGCTGGCATTTTCTTCCAAAATAACCCAGTCTCATCACAATTAAAGACTTGTTGTGCGATCAAATTTTGTTCATTTATGTACCGATCGAATTCCCCCACGTATTTATCGGCTGCAATTTGATCCGAACTAGCTGCCTCCCCATGCCTAGTAACACGATGAATACCTGTTCTATTACGAAACTTTTCAAACCAACCCCTGCTCGCTTTAAATGTAAATGAATCACTTTCACTGGTACTCGGACTTTTCTTCACTAATTCTTCATAGATATGCAACGCTTTTTCACAAATGAACGCTTCACTAACACTTTCCCCGGCCAACTGTTTTTCTTTAATAAATATTAAAAGCAACTTTTCCATCTCCTCAATCACTTGTGGCCTTTGCTTAGTTACCGCCGTAACTCCCGTTGCAACATTCGCCTTCTTAATCATTTCTTTATGCTTTAAAAACGTAGAAATGGTCGACTTCGCCATTCCGTATTCTACCGCTAAATCGGACACTCGTACACCATTCTCATATTTCGCTATAATTTCCTTCTTCAACTCGATCGTTGTTCGCACTGTTTTCCTCTTCTCCTTCCCCTTAACACTCATTACTTTCTTGGGACTCATTATGAAAGCTAAAAAAGCAATTAAAAGCACTGAAAATCACTAAATCACAACGAATGCTGATCGCGCGTTGTCTGAGTGACGCTCTCGAGAGAACTGATGCTTCCCGAACAAGCGAGAGTGGCCGAGATGGCGCGATCATCACAAAGCCCATGCGGTCGTCACGTGTTCGGCTGGTCGAGTACCGAATTTTTGGTCGAGCACCGCAGCAAAAATTTCTCGAAAATTTTGGTCGAACTCCGAATTGTTCGAGTATAGAGTCGTTCGACTACCGAGGTATCACTGTATTTGTGGTCTTCATGCAAATATTCAAGACCTTACAGTTTTGTGCTCAGAAACTTTGGTTTCTAATATGAGGAGCTCATCTGAGCTCCTTATAACTGGTTTCAAGAAGCCAGTAATGTTGTAACGCAATGGCCATCCCTAGGGCCAGGGGAATGGGGGTGTATACTGTATTAGGACTGAGTACCCTGCTTCTCATAAGTCCTGCTTTGAATGTGGATGTTATGAGATTCAGGTAATAAAAGTTTGTGGAAGGCATAAGAACTATTTTTGTTCGATCTTGTACCATTATTGCTAAGATACAAGAAGATGATAGAAAGGCCTCTTTTGTCTTTTGTGGGTGATTTCAATGCTCACCATAGGGAGTGGTTCAATTTTGTTTCTCCTACTGATCAGCATGGCATAAGAGCTTTAGACTTTGCCTCGGAATCAGGCTCCTCTCTCTTTGCTTATATCCGTTTCTCTTTTTATATATTGCCTCCTTGCGTTTTACCCTTTTATCCGTTTCTCTTTTTACCTCTACTTTCATTTGTTGTGAGGAAATCATAAGTGAAGTTACTCACAGGTCTGATAACTGCTTGAACCTCGTATACACCGACTTCCCTGGCGTTATAACAAGTAAGTTTGGTTCTTCAGTTGGGACATCTGATCATGCCTTGATTTCATTAGTAGTGAAGACTGAACGTGTCCCTGATGTTTCATACTCTTGTAAGATTTATATGAAATCGTAAGCAGACTGGAATGGGATTTTGCATGATCTTTTGGGCTTGAATTGGTTACAGTTGTATAGTAGTGTTAATTCTGTTGTCCTTTTTAAATGAGAATCTAGTCAATATAATCTAGTAAAAAAAAGTTCCCATCGCTACTGTATTTATATAAAATCTCAAACAGAATGGAATGGGATTTTGCATGATCTTTTGGGTTTGAATTGGTCATAATTGTATAGTAGTGTTGATCCTGTTGTCCCATTGAATGAGAATTGAGTCAACATAATTGATAGGCATATCCCTTCTCATGTGCTAAAGTACCGAGTGAAGGACCAACCATGGTTCAATGATGATTGTAGAAGTGCTTATTTGGAGAAGCAGGAGGCCTATCATCTTTGGAAGGGTAACAAATCGAGATTTGACCTGGAATAACTATACTCAGCTTAGAGCTTTTGCTCAGAGAGTTTACAGTATGCTTCAACTGAAAAGGAATACAATTTAACCATAAAAGAAACCCTTTCTGGTACAACCCAGGAACATAAATCTGCAGTCTTTGGTGTAAATGCAACAGTTCCTCCTCTACTTGAACCAGATGGCTCTGTCACCCACTGTCCAAGGGAAAAAGCAACCCTTTTGGCCGATGTGTTTAACAGTAAGCAGAGTAATGAGAAACTCAAACTTCCTCATTCCTGTTTTCCTGAGGCTAAACTGACTAGTTTAGCTTTTCGATCTTGTGAAATTAAAGGTCTCTTGATAGACCTTGATACTTATGGAGGTGTAGACCCAAAGAGTGGTCTCTAAGGTGGCAGAGAGAATTAATCCAGTGAAGGAAAAATCTCATCCACCTAGGGCCAGGCTAGATAGCCTACAAGCTGTCCCATCCAAAAATGGCAACGAAGGGTACTCCGGTCACCAGGGAACTAGACAGGGAGGGGAACAAAGTTTCACAGTAGGTAGGTGCACTAGCAGGCACAAGGGGGAGGGGTCTGGTGATGGGAATCTCAGAAATTGGTGAGGGGGCAGGACAGGAAGGGCTAACTGCTGCATTAGTATTATAATTTTTATTATTATTATTGTTATGGTTATTATTACTATTATTATTATTATTACTTGCTAAACTGCAACCCTAGTTGGAAAAGCAGGATGCTTTAAGCCCAGGGGCTCCAACAGGGAAAACAGCCCAGTGAGAAAAGGAAACAAGAAAAAAATATTCTAAGAACAGTAACAACATTTAAATAAATTTGTTCCAACACGGAGTACTTACCTCGAATTACTTTCTTAGGAGTATCTGGGATCTCCTCCCTATCCGACCAAGAATTTTGCGCAGTCCCCCCTATCTCCGTTTTCCCTTGTCGGGTCCCTCCGTGGCGGAGGGATACGTGCCCTGAGGCAACCTGGGGTCAGCGCGTGGGTGCGCTACTGGGTCATTGTCGTCAGTAAGCATCTGGTCGCGGTGTAGATCACATCTCGCCGCTTTCTCTCATATCCCTTCCGACCCACCACGTGTTCCCTTTGTGTTTTCCCGTTCTCTGATAACGTCTCCTTCAGCTCCTTCTGAGAGCGGTTCCCCTTCCCCTTCCCCTTCCCCTACCCAGAGTAGGGGACGAGGTAAGTCCGTTGAGGGGAAACAGCCCATTGCTGGTCCCCATGAGTCTGATATTGATAAATCCAAATGCATTGTGCCTACGCAGTCGAGTAAGGAGTCTGCTATTGTTCCGGGAGTGCTTTCGGTTGACGAGGTTCTGGTGCCCGCAGGACCCGTTTCGAGTGGGGATCCGGTGTGGGGGAGCTCAGGGACACCAGCTCCTTCCTCACCACCTTGGCAGTGTTTTTCAGGTGCAGCGACTTCAGGGGGCGACCAGGACAGTAAAAGACGAGCCACGTGCTCTTCTGACCCGAATTCCATTGTGTGGACGGCGCCAAGGACGCCCTTCAGGTCACCCATGCAGGAAGACGAGGAGTTTTCTGGCTGGTTTGCCTCATGTGGGTCACTGCTCAAGCCTCCGGCGCCCTCTGTTTCGCTACCTCCTGATGTTATGGAACCCGTCACCCCGGTAGCACAATTGCAAGCCCCCATGTTGGTGGCAGAGGATTCAGGATCCTTGGATAGCTCCTCTTCTTCGTCTTCCTCGGACGCTACCTCGTCCTCCAGCTCTTCGTCGTCGGAAGACTGCAGCGACCAGGAGATGAAGAAAAAGAAAAAGAAATCAAAGAGGAAGAAGTCGAGCGCGAACTCAGGCCCGTCTAGGAAGAAGGCCAAAGTTGCTAAGAAAAAGAGCAAGAAGAAGAAGAGTTCCAAAAAGAGAGGGCAAAATTGGGTAAGTTAGTTTTTCCCCCTTGTGGGTCGAACATGGATGGCTCTTGCTGTTCCAGTGCCTGCCTTGGCGGCTGCTGGAGCCGCTAACGTGCCTTTGCCCAGTGTCTCTTCGGCTCCGTCCACGCTTCGGAAGCAGCCGTTGGCACACACTAGCTTTTCTTTGCCCTTGCCCGGCAAGTCACCGTCTCCATCCGTTCAGTGGAGGCAGCCGCTGGCTCAGCCCAGCAGCATTGTTCCTATGCCCAATGTCTCATCGGCTCCATCCATGCATCGGATGCAGCCGCTGGCACAGCATGGCAGTCACTCGCCACGGATTCCTCCGGGAGGGGGTAGACCTATGACGGCTACCTCCTCCTTGAGGGCTCCAACCGTGATGGAGATAGCCGCTCCGGCGAGTCGGCCGGATGCCAGGGATACGACCGCCCCCACGGATCCATCCGTGATCAAAGAATCACCCGACACGGCGGATCAAGTGGTTGTGGGCTTAGTGGATATATATATATATATAATATATATCACCGGCTCCATCCATGCATCGGATGCAGCCGCTGGCACAGCATGGCAGTCACTCGCCACGGATTCCTCCGGGAGGGGGTAGACCCATAACGGTTACCTCCTCCTCGAGGGCTCCATCCGTGATGGAGATAGTCGGCCGGATGCCAGGGATACGACCGCCCCCACGGATCCATCCGTGATCAAAGAATCAGCTGACATGGCGGATCAAGTGGTAGTGGGCTTAGTGGATGTTGGAGATTGTTCACCTGATGAAGTATCCTCATACAGAAAAGTTTTAGCCCTTATACGGCATCACCACAGACTGGATGAGCCCAAACCATTCACGGAGCAGGCCTGGCTTTTGGGTTTGGGTAGGATGGTGGACAACCCTATACAGCCGAAACCATCCTTGACCCTACCAGTGGCTCCAGACGTGTCCCTGGGCATGGACCATGTCAACCGTTTTGTCTCGGGACACAAGAACTCCCTCAGGGCCCAAGGGTCTTTCAAGCTCCTGCCCAGGCTTAAGACCCAGAAGAAATTTTATGTGCCGGACGGGCTTCCTGCAGGGCTTCGAGCAATGGAAGAAGCTGTTGCGGCTCTGAGCCAGGGTAGCACGGATGACAGGATCCATGGTCTTCTCACAGGCGGAGGCTACTATGATGGAAGACACGTCTAGGGACATCATCAATGTGGCCTCCTTGTTGGACCTGTGGGCATGCACTTTAGCAGGCTTTCACCTGTCCCATGATATCTTGGTGCCTGAAAATCAAGCCCTAATGCATGAGCTCATACGCTCTGGGGGCAAGGTAATGAAATTCTTGACATTCCAGTCCTTGACGCAAACAGCAAACTGGATCTTGAGAAGGAGAGACACAGTTCTAAACAGGCTCCCACGTAGACTCCCCGAACGAGAGGCCAAGTTCCTTTGAAATGCTCCGGTGTGGGGTGAGACCCTGTTCCCCCTACAGACGGTAGCAGAGACCATGGAAAGAGTGGAGAAACTGAAGGACTCGGCTGACCCTAAGCAGCCAGCAACAAGACGCCCTCCACATAGGAGACCGTCTGTGGACAGGGCCTACCCGTCTACGCCACCAGCTAGACAGGAGGCCTCCTCCCCTTCTTAGCATCAGTCCTTGCGGCCCTCCCACAGAGGTGGTGCCCCAGCCCAGGCCTCCTTTAGGCAAAAGTACTCGGGGTCAAGACGAGGCCGCTCAAGCCATCTCCCTAGAAGGAGATAGGAAGCGAGGCCCCCTACACCTTCCCACGCCACAGGTGGGGGAATGCCTCAAATGCCATTGGCAAGCATGGCGGGACAACGGTGCGGACCCATGGTCCGTGTCAGTCCTCAGGGAGGGATACAGGATTCCCTTCCTGACAGAACCACCTCCTCTGATTCCCGAGCATCGGACGGAGTGGCTGGCCCCCAAGGATCACATGATAGCAGCCTTGCAGGAGGAGGTGTCGGCCATGTTGGACAAAGGAGCTCTGCACCCCGTCCGGGAATCGTCCCCGGGGTTTTACAGCAGGCTCTTCCTGGTGGAGAAAGCTTATGGGAGTTGGAGACCAGTCATCGACCTCTCGGCCCTGAACAAGTTCATCAGAAAGACGTCCTTCAAGATGGACACGCCAAAGTCGGTACTGGCAGCCTTGAGGGAAGGGGACTTCATGATGTCCCTGGACTTCAAGGACGCCTACTTTCAGATCCCCATACACACCTCCAGCAGGAAGTTCCTCAGGGTGAAGTGGGGAGCCCAGTCTCTGCAGTTCAGGGCTCTCTGCTTCGGCCTGTTGACAGCACCTCAAGTTTTCACGAGGGTATTCACCGTAGTATCAGCCTGGTCACACAGGCAGGGCATCAGGCTGATTAGGTACCTTGACGACTGGTTGCTTCTTTCAGCCGCAGAGGCAGCCTTAAAGGAACAGTGGGCAAAGCTGTTACAGTTCTGCAGGGAACTGGGGGTTACCATCAATCTGGAGAAGTCCCAGTTGATCCCCACCACCAGGATGACGTACCTGAGGATGGTCCTGGACTCCCAGGTAGCAAGGGCATTCCCCTATCAAGAGAGACTGGACAATCTAGACCACATAGTTTGACCATTCCTAGCAAATGCGCCAGTGAGGGCCAAGGATTGGCAGCGACTCGTGGGCCACCTGGTCTCGTTGGAGAAGCTAGTTCCTCAGGGGAGGCTCAAGCCGATTCCGGTCCAGTGGAATCTGAAGGACCTCTGGCCACCGGGAGACCCGCCTCAGTCCTTAGTCATGGTGACCCCAGCCACCAGAAACATACTCCTCTGGTGGTCCGACAGGGCAAACACCCTATGGGGCGTGCCGTTTGTTTCCACTCCTCCGGAGATGTTGCTCTTCACGGACGCGTCAAAGGAGGGGTGGGGAGCCCATCTGCTCGAAGAGACAGCAGAGGGAAAGTGGTCTCCAGAGGAGAAGCTTCTCCACATAAACCTGCTCGAGCTGCTGGCGGTTCAAAAGGCCCTCGCAATATTTGCCCATCGGCTGCGGGGAAACGCAATAGCCCTCGTTTGCGACAACGCCACCATGGTGGCTTACATAAAGAAGCAAGGAGGATTGAGATTAAGGGAGCTGTGCGATCTCACGGCTCGAGTCCTGGAATGGGCCGAGAGGAATCACATCATTCTCACAGCCAGGTTCATTCCGGGGAAGAGAAACGTCTTAGCCGACGGCCTCAGCAGAGCAGGGCAAGTAGTAGGGTCGGAATGGTCCCTACACCCACAGGTGGCCCAGAAAGTCCTACAGTTGTGAGGCTCACCGGTGATAGACCTGTTCGCCACAAGGCTCAACACGAAGCTCCCCGTGTTCTGTTCTCCTGTGCCAGACCTGGCAGCAGCGTTCAAGGACGCCTTCCAGCACCCATGGGACGGACTCGACGTGTGTGCCTTTCCCCCCTTCGGGATTCTCAGGCAGGTGCTCAACAGGCTCAGGCAATCAAGGGCAACAGTGATGACTTTAGTAGCGCCCTGGTGGCCAGAGAGGGAGTGGTTCGCGGATCTACAGGACTTGGCCACCCTTCCTCCGTGGCCCCTACCAGTAAGGGAAGACCTTCTGCACCAGCCTCACTTTCGGAGGTTTCACGAAAACCCTCAGTGCCTCCAGCTACACGCGTGGAGGTTATCGAGCGCTTGTTGAGAAAAGAAGGATACTCAGGGAAGATGCCTTCGAGGATGTCAGGGTATCTGCGGAAGTCCTCTATCACGGTGTACCAAGCCAAGTGGACCACGTTGTGAAGTGGTGTGCCACCCAGAACCTGAGGCCTCTGAATGCATCAATCCACAAGATTGCAGACTTCCTGGTCCACTTGAGGGATGACCTGTGGGTCTCCATTCCAGCCATCAAGGGGGTCTGAGCGACCCTGGGGCAGGTCTTTCAGCTGAGGGGCATCAACCTGGGGGCCTCTCCCCAGATTACCATGCTCATCAGAAGTTTCGAGCAGTCTTGTTCCCCCCCGCGCCGCTCGGGTCCCGCAGTGGGACGTAGCCAATGTTCTCAAAGTTTTGACAAGGCCTCCCTTCGAGCCCCTCAAGGATATTCTAGATAAAGACCTCACCCTCAAGATGGTATTCTTGCTGGCTCTGGCCTCAGCCAAGCGCGTGAGTGAGCTCCACGGCTTGTCATTTGAGGTCTCGCACTCGAAAGGGTGAAAGGACCTGTCCTTTAAGTTTCTTCCTGAGTTTGTGGCCAAAACGCAGAACCCGGCCATTGCAGACCCGAGGTTCGTGGGGTTGTCGGTCCCAGCCATCCCTCACTCGGACAACCCGGAAGACTTG
This sequence comes from Palaemon carinicauda, assembly GCF_036898095.1. Lineage (NCBI taxonomy): Eukaryota > Metazoa > Arthropoda > Malacostraca > Decapoda > Palaemonidae > Palaemon > Palaemon carinicauda. Next base: position 176,887,981 of record NC_090728.1, read on the forward strand.
CTCCTGTGCCCAGTGAGAACAGTCAGGAAATACCTCAGCAGGACAGCCAGACTTCGGCCGGGCATCAAAAGTCTGTTTGTCTCCTCAGGCCCGGTAAAGAAGGCCGTGTTGAAGAACACGATCTCTTTCTGGCTTCGGCAAGTCATCAAGAGAGCTTACGCCAGTGAGGGGTCTGCAGTCCCTGGTACCCCGCGACCCCTTGATATTAGAGGTCTTAGCACTTCTTTGGCCTTTGACAGCAACATAGCAGTGGGCCTAATCATGCGAGCAGGCACATGGTCCAGGCAGTCCATCTTTACGGCCCACTACCTGAAAGACTGCACGAGGAAGTCCCTGGACTCCTTCTCCATTGGACCAGTGATTTCTGCCCTTCAACAAGTTTAGATCTATGGCCCTGGGTAGCCCGAGAGAAGTAATTGTGAGCGACACAGGTTCCCCCCTTACTTCCCTTTCCTTGCTACCCTTTCCCTTCCCTTCCCTCCTCCCATGTGAGAGATGGATGTTTTGGAAGCCCATGCTCGGATTATTTATAATGGTGAGTTTATACAAACAGGTAGACTTTTGCGTGCTTCCCCTGACTCTCCTACCCTGGTCTTTATGTCGTCTGGACCTAGCTGCCTATCTAGGTCCCGTGCCCTTGGATGGTAGTGGTGGGTCTTCCGGCCTGTAAGTCCACCCCCGCCTCCTAAAGTGTAAGTCTCTTAAGAAAGTAGTTCGAGGTAAGTACTCCGTGTTGGAACAAATCACAAATTTTAAGTAATTTGTATTTTTCCTAACAGTACTTACCTCAAACTACTTTCGGGTTATTGCCCACCCATCCTGCCCTGGGTGCCTTACGGGTGTCTTACAGATGTTCGAGGTAGAGACACATATGCTTACTGACAACAACCCAGTAGCGCACCCACGCGCTGACCCCGGGTCGCCTCAGGGCACATATCCCTCCGCCACGGAGGGACCCGACAAGGGAAAACGGAGATAGGGGGGACTGCGCAAAATTCTTGGTCGGATAAGGAGGAGATCCAAGATAATCCTAAGAAAGTAGTTCGAGGTAAGTACTGTTAGGAAAAATACAAATTACTTAAAATTTGTGATATCTCCTATATAAACTATAAAAACTTTTAACAAAACAAGAGGAGAGAAATAAGATAGAATAGTGTGCTCAAGTGTACCCTCAAGCAAGAGAACTCTAATCCAAGACAGTAGAAGACCATGGTACAGAGGTTATGGCACTACCCAAGAGTAGAGAACAATGGTTTGATTTCGGAGTGTCCTCCTAGAAGAGCTGCTTACCATAGCTAAAGAATCTCTTCTACCCTTATCAAGAGTAATGTAGCCACTGAACAATTACAGTGCAGTAGTTAACCCCTTGAGAGAAGTAAAAATGTTTGGTAATCTCAGTGTTGTCAGGTGTATGAGGACAGAAGAGAATATGTAAGGAATAGTCCAGACTATTCGGTGTATGTATGGGCAAACGGAAAAATGAACCGTAGCCAGAGAGAAGGATCCAATGTAGTACTGTCTGGCCAGTCAAAGGGCCCATTACTCTCTAGCGGTAGTATCTCAATGGGTGGCTGGTGCCCTGGCCAACCTACTACTCAAAATGGTGTTCTAAGAGGTCTGCAGTGATAGAGCACAGAAGACAAGTCCTCACAATCAGCAGTTAGCCTACCAAAAACTAAGAAGGAAAGCCTAAGAATGGTAAGGCAGTCAATAATAGAACAGGGGTAATAAGTTCCAATGGTTAAACAAGAAGTAGACACAGGGAACAAGTTCCTAAGACCTGTGCTGCCTGGCCAAACATACAGGCTAAGTTGAAAGTGAAGACAGTCGCCCTAGAAAAACTGTAAAACACTATCCAACTCCCAGAGGGACCTTCAGGACTGCAGCTCCCCGCTATGACAAATCAACAGCATGGGAGGATGGGCATTCTCACAAAACCAATAAGGTTAGATGAAAGAAGGGGATGGTGCACAAGTGCATATTCACCAGTCATGGTCGCTGGCCAGGGTAGAGTTAGCCTAAGTCAAAACTGATAAAATACGCACATGCAGACACGGGTAAAAAGGAGGGGATACCCCATAATCATACCATATTTGTAAAAGAATAATATAAAACACATTCATACAATAATATGACTAAATAACTATGCATTTCTAAGCGATTTGAATACGTGATGCACCAGCACTGACCGCGCGCCAGCCACAGGCAATGAAAAAGCATGCACATTGAATAAAAAATGAGGTTGAGACGCAAAATTCTCCAACACACAAGAAAAGGGTACTCAACTTAGTCGATGAGGAAGAAGTTGAAGCATCCATGATTGCTAAAACAATCAAAAAGCTACGAAAACAAGAAGAAAAAACTCCAAGCAACCATCAAGATGGCATATCCGAAAAGGAATGGTTTTACAGTAAACATGTTAGTTGTAGCACACTGGGATTGGGAGTTGTAACGGCTATCTCGACCACTTATCCAATCCTATCCCATATCCTTCGAGACAAGGTTATAACTCTTATTTAGGGAAGGATAGCAGTGGCTTGATCTAAACATGTCCCTGGTGTATACATGATATCTCTCTTGATATTCGCTCCGGAGGTTAGAACTTCGTGATACCTCTACTGGTAAAATTCTCTGGTATATCACTTGCAGAAATATCCAAGTAGAAAGCTGCCATTGAGGAACTTCCATCATGGCGACATGGCTCGAGCCCAAAAGATAAAATTTTCCAAGGTTCAAAATAATTTTTTTTGACAAAGGTCCCATATACTGTAATCAATTAAGTACAAATACCAGCAATAATTCTTAGTCATCAGCTCAGGAATTTGAGATGGCACCTCTAAATTTTCTGTTGTTTTCTCAACAAATAAGTGTCCACATTGTTCGGGCACTTAACATGATAAAGAAGATTGTTATGTCTTCGCAACAATGTATCTGTAGCTCCCTTGATTTCTGAAACACTCAAAAATCAGATCTTACATTGTAGTATATATGCTCTCATAAAGGGAACAGAATCGTACACAATCAAGAATGTCAGGAGAACATTGGGAAAGACAACTTAGGAGAATTTCTTTCAAATTGAAGGTAGGTACAGTAGTTGGCAAAAAAAAAAAAAATCATGATAAAGACTAAAAGTTATACGAAAATGAAGTCACTAGTTGATTACTATAATACCACAAAAGGTGCTAATTGGTCATTGAACAGGATTCCTTAATGCTGACAGGTTCTACTGATAAGGGTAAATGGAAAATTAAAATTGATTATTTTAAAGGAAAATTGTTTGTTTGCAGCAAAAGTTACAAAGTAGTTTGGACAAAAAAAAAAAAACATCAAGAGATTATGAATATATGTTTAATCATTTATGTGGGTGTTTCTGTTGATATACTGTATACCAAATTATAGCTCTTTGTTGTATTTCATTTAAAAAGCTTTGCAATTTACATACTTTATAACTGGAAATCATTATGGTCTTTTACAAGTTATTGTTTCCTACTTACCTTACCCATTGTTTGTATATTTCACTAAACCTTGAAAATTAAAACCAAATGTGGGATTTTTTTTTTTCTTTATTATGGTTGGTGAGATTGTTTAATATATGTTTTGTGTTGTTGATAGTACCAGTAGATTGGGTTTGTGCATGTATTGTACCACTATATAAGGGTAAGGGAGACGTGCATGAGTGTTGTAATTCCAGGGGTATTAGTTTGTTGAGTGTAGTTGGAAAAGTGTATGGTAAAGTACTGATTAATAGGATTAAGGATAAAACAGAGAATGCAATCTTATAAGTACAGGGTGGTTTTAGAAGAGGTAGGGGTTGTATGAATCAGATTTTTACAGTTAGGCAGATATGCGAGAAATATTTAGCAAAAGGTAAGGAGGTGTATGTTGCGTTTATGGATCTAGAGAAAGCGTAAGATAGAGTTGATAGGGAAGCAATGTGGAATGTGATGAGGTTATATGGAGTTGGTGGGAGGTTGTTGCAAGCAGTGAAAAGTTTCTACAAAGGTAGTAAAGCATGTGTTATGATAGGAAATGAAGTGAGTGGTTGGTTTCTGGTGAGAGTGGGGCTGAGACAGGGATGTGTGATGTCGCCGTGGTTGTTTAACTTGTTTGTAGATGGAGTGGTAAGAGAGGTGAAAGCTCGAGTGCTTGGACGAGGATTGAAACTGGTAGATAAGAATGGCCATGAATGGGAGGTAAATCAGTTATTGTTTGCGGATGATACTGTACTGGTTGCAGACGCGGAAGAGAAGCTTGGGCGATTAGTGACAGAATTTGGAAGGGTGTGTGAAAGAAGGAAGTTGAGAGTTAATGTAGGTAAGAGTAAGGTTATGAGATGTACGAAAAGGGAAGGTGGTGCAAGGTTGAATGTCATGTTGAATGGAGAGTTACTTGAGGAGGTGGATCAGTTTAAGTACTTGGGGTCTGTTGTTGCAGCAAGTGGTGGAGTGGAAGCAGATGTACGTCAGAGAGTGAATGAAAGATGCAAAGTGTTGGGGGCAGTTAAGGGAGTAGTAAAAAATAGAGGGTTGGGCATGAATGTAAAGAGAGTTCTGTATAAGAAAGTGATTGTACCAACTGTGATGTATGGATTGGAGTTGTGGGGGAATGAAAGTGACAGAGAGACAGAAATTGAATGTGTTTGAGATAAAGTGTCTAAGGAGTATGGCTGGTTTATCTAAAGTAGATAAGGTTATGAACAAAGTAGTGAGGGTGAGAATGGGTGTAAGAAATGAGTTAGCAGCTAGAGTGGATATGAGTGGATTGGCCATGTTGAGAGAATGGAAAATGACTGTCTGCTAAAGAAGGTGATGAATGCAAGAGTTGATGAGAGAAGTACAAGAGGAAGGCCAAGGTTTGGGTGGATGGATGGAGTGAAGAAAGCTCTGGGTGATAAGAGGATAGATGTGAGAGAGGCAAGAGAGCGTGCTAGAAATAGGAATGAATGGCGAGCAATTGTGACGCAGTTCCGGTAGGCCCTGCTGCTTCCTCCGGTCGCCTTAGATGACCGCGAAGGTAGCAGCAGTAGGGGATTCAGCGTTATGAAGCTTTATCTGTGGTGGATAACTGGGGAGGGTGGGCTGTGACACCCTAGCAGTACCAGCCGAACTTGGTTGAGTCCCTCATCAGGCTGGGAGGAACGTAGAGAGGTGAGGTCCCCTTTTTTGTTTCATTTTTGTTGATGTCGGCTACCCCCCAAAATTGAGGGAAGTGCCTTGGTATATGTATGTATGTGTATGTATTATGAGGGATGGTGTGACTTCTAGAGAGGAATACCTTACTCTCACTACCGACTAAATTGGGGTTTGGACTTTAACTTGATTAAGAAAGAAAGGGTTTTTTTTTTTTTAAGTAGTGGTATACAGTATATAAATAGAAAAATGTTTTGAGTTTCATATTTTGTTGTGTGATTAGCAGAAATATATTCATGCTTGTGGAGGTCCTTTATGCTTAAAGATCCTAAGATGGTAGATTTTCTTTCCCAGTTAATTGTTGCCTGTTGTTTAAGCCAGTAATAATTTTATGTTCATTGTAATGAATTTGGATGAGCTTTCAAAGCAGCCTTTATCAGTTTACGTTTACCTTTAAAAATGAGAAAAATCTTATTTAGTAGCTTTATACAAGTAAAGTATTTAACTCTTCTGCAAGGTACAGTATTCTGTAATGTATGTCATATTTACAGCAACCAAACCCGGAGAAAGTTTTAATGCTGAGCTGATCCTGTTGGATGTGGAAGCCGAGGTGAAGAGTAAAGATACAGAAAGTGAAAGCATAACACCAAAGGAATATAACTTGATTGTGAAGTTTCTGGCCGGAGATGCCCTAACTTGTGAAATTATAAAGCGCTGTGAGTACCATATTAAAGAATTTATGATGTATTCTGAAGTGGTGCATGAATTAAATAAATTTCAAGCTGAGCGTGCCAATAATGAATATAGTTTGAATCTGCCAAATTATATTTATGGAAAGTGTACAGACAAAGAATATGTACTTGTTATGGAAAATGTTAAGGTCCTGGGATACGAAACCAATCCAAAGAAAGAAGGGCTTGACTTCCATCATGCAAAGTTGGCAGTTAATCATGTGGCCAGATTACATGCTGTGTCATATGCCTATGATAAATCTCACAACTTTTTAGAAAAGTACCCTTGCTATAAATTTAGTACTGCCATCAGCACATTCTTCAAGCCTGTTGTATGGGCTTCCTTAGCTAATGCCATAACTTTCTTAAAAAGTAAAAAGGGTTTTGAGGATATGGTTCGCAAATTAGAGACGGGTAAAACAACTCTTCCTGTTAAGTTTGCTGCTCTGTGGGATGATCAAAATAGACATAAATTCTTATGCCTTACACATGGAGACTTTTGGAACAGCAATCTTATGTTCAAACACAAAGAAGCAGAAGTTGATGGAGAGAAAACAATAGAGTCTTTAAAGCTAATTGACTGGCAGATATCTCAGTGGAATAACCCAGTCTTTGATCTTCACTATCTTTTAAATACTTCTACATCCTTTGAAATGAGAAGAGACCATTCTGAAGAGATTTTGAGACATTATCACTCCACTTTTTCTGAGGTCACCACAAAATTAGGAACACCTGTTCCTAACTGGAACTATGAGCAATTTAAGGCAGAGTTTGAGAGGACCACTCTTGTTGGATTTCTTATGGGAATGTGTCTCATTCAAGGAACGCTGAGTAAGGCTGGAGAGACCATCAACCACTCTAATTCAACCTGTCTGGATTGTCGTTGTTGTCATCCATGTAAAGTAGCCTTCGACAAAGTAAAGGCGGGTGTAGCCAAAGTGGTTGTATCGTTTGCTTTTAAGCCCTCTTCTGGTTTTTTCATTCGAGCAGCTCTTAAAAGAGTTTTGAGACCCATTGCACAAGAACTTGTGGAAGGAAATAATGAAGTTTTAAATGGAAGGCTTTTAGATCTCCTCATGGAAGCGGATGAAAAGGGCGTTCTAGATGTGCTCACGCTGTAAGGAGTTCAAAAGAAGTAATTTTATGGGATTAAACAAAGCATAGACAAAAATTTATCAAAATAAGCCTTTGTCTTTCCTTTTTTTTTTTCAGGTTCCATGTTCTTGAGGTTAGTAAGGATACATGATGGGATCATGTAAAGAGGAAATATTTTTATATTTGAGTAGTAATACAAAGTTTAAACTCCAGTAGCAATTTGTTACTGGTAAAATATTGTTAATCTTTGACTGGAGTAGAGATCCACTCTTCATCAGGGAACTTTAGCTTCCACATTAATAAGTCTTTTTCCGCAGTCACGTATAGATTTTCGTTTAACTTTAAATTATCAGGATCCATGACAAGTATATATAGTATATATATAAAATTGTACTTTTCTGTTAATATTGAGTAGGTTTTTAAGGAATCCCAGATTATAATTGTTTATAAAAGTATTTATATGAAGGTAGTGATTATTTTGGGTAATTGATGTTGTCATGACATGTAACAAAGCTTGTAAATGAAGACATATTTTCATATATTTAATAATGAATCTGTTAGAAAATTTGCATACCTTACAGTAATTAATTTAGAGAAACTTTAGCATTTTTATTTTGAAATCTATCCACAGTGGATCATGATAACATGTTTTTCCTATTATGTGAAATTTATTACCCAAAATAAGAGGTACTGGATTAGTTTTCTTTGTTTTTATCTTTAAAAAAGTTTGTACGGAGTTTGTTTCATTACTAATGTTTAAAGTATATCTTTCTAATGGTATATGACAAATATTATGCCCGCACATGTGGCAGGCAAATAAGAAAGGTCTTTGTTGAAGCTTCTTGTACTGAAATCCTATATACTCTATATGAAAGTTGATGAGTTTGCTGCTGAATTGGCATTTCTCCCTACAGTGTAAAAAACTCTTATTTCACTATTGTTGCACTGCCTGGAACAATGCAGTGTTATTCAAGAATTAAATCTACAACAGAAGTTTTTCACTGGTGTGTAGTAACTTAGCGTATTTGCTATATGATCGAAGTCAGTTAGTGTGTTGGTTGACCCCAGTATACTACTTTGGATTCATATCGTAGAGGGAAGACATCATTATCTTCTGCTCTCGTTAAAACTATTTCATTTTACTTGGGAAATTGTATGAAGTTATGCTACTTTTGTTTGTTGCATTTGACCGTTCCTGATCCAAAATCACTTGTCAAATTTGTGTATCCTCCAATAGTTCTTTGAGATTCAGGCCATTTTGAATTAAATCTTGCTATCTTAGTAGTATATTGTTCCCTACTGTATTATAGCATATGACTTTTCACTGAAACAATTACTGGTACTTAAAAAACATTTTAAAACAACAGTATCAGCCTATCAGTCATTAATTCCTTGTGGTCACCTGACCATGATATTATAATACTAAATTATTCCCTTAGTTATTTTGCTTGAAACTATTGTACTAGATAGCTTGAACAATATATGCAGTGCACATAATTTGCAAAAGAATAAGTGGTACATGACTTATTGTCAGGTTCATGGCCCCCAACCATTTTCTCAGTATTCTGTAGGAATATTAGTTGGTGTGAAGACAAACAACTTGATGATGGTAGGTTCAATTATTTTTGGAGGAAGCAGCCCAAGCAATTTTTCTAATTAACAGCATCCATCAGGCCAAGGAGAGCTAATACTAGAGTTTTTGTGGAAGGAGCATTGATCCTGTCAACTCCAACATATCCATAATTGCTTATTTCTTACCCTCTTTTCTTACCCTGTTGTTGAATGTCCTCCATTTCTGCCTTCAAGAGACATTGAGCCGCCTATCAGGTATTTGTACTACATGGGTTCTTCATTGGTGTAGAAAAGGCTCATTCAGTACTAGGACAAGGAGGTTCCTCATAGGTTGCTCAAACATTTACTTTTCCCTCTTCCTTAATATCATTATGAAGCCTTCTGATGAGCCATTACTGGAAGCTTTTCATTCCTGGCTTCTTACTTAAAATGATTTGACATTAAACTTTTGCATCATTGGAATAGGTCAGAAAAATCCACTAACTGGGAAAAATTCCAACTTTCTAGATGTTAATAGTTAGTCTGCCGAAGAACAAAATTATTAGTAGCTAGGACCATTCCACAGCACTTTCTGTCATTTCTTCCTTGTCTTCTAACATCATCAATGAAGAGGGCTTTTTGTTATGTCTAGTAAGGGCTATCATGCCTTATATGCAGAAGACCAGAGACTTCAGGAGCGACACCTTCAATGGAAGATGTAGGTCACAAAAAGCATGGTCTCCTATTGTTTAAATCAAATGCCTTTATAAGAGATTACAGTAATGTGATGGGTGGTAAAGAATACAGTAGTTGAAATTGAAAGGTCACAAAGTGAAAGCTTTCTACTTGTTTTTAGGCATAAATTAGAATTATTATCTATTTTCATGCATTATTTAGCAATATTAGTCTAGCTTTTATACTTTTTAGAGATGTTTCTCGTAATTGCTTTTATTTATACACGTACAGAGTCCGGTTTTTGTTAAGCAGTTTTTCACCTGTTGGACAAGAAGTTGGAGAATCATCCACTTTTGTTTCATATTTCATCTCATCTCTCATTCATGGCACTAATCAAGGGTATTGATTACTTGATCTTTTGTTGACAATAAGCATAGTTTTCCTATTCTGAAAAACTAATTTGAAACAAGTCTCCTACTTTATATGCCATGTGGGTTTGACCATATATTTTACAAATTCATAAGCTACCAAACACTATTCCTGACTCATTAGAGTTCTTATGTTCTGTACTGCAAGTAAATTGTTCATTCATCACATGTGAAGAAATATTTGAGTATCTATCATTATAATACTCACCAACTTAACAGTTTCAACATCGAATCTGAGCTTTAAGATAAATCTAAATTGTATTGTTTGACCAGAACATCAATGCATCCTCAACACAGTAATTTACTGATACCACTGACGTAATAAAGAAGTGGTTGAAAAGGAAGTTAAAATTGTATTAAGTTAATAGAAGAATTTCATTTCCCCGTTATACTATTGAAAATTTGCCCAATTTCTTAAACAAGGATCCTTAATAAATGATGATATTGCAAATATCTTCAAACATATCATCACTTGGCCAGCAACAATAACATTCGTCTCATTAAGATGTTAGAGAAAAGCATAAGGAAAGCAGTTATGAAATGGTCTATTGATCAGTCAAAGGTGACTTGATACTTAAAGTCTTAGAATCCTGCAGTTAGACTAGTACTTAATTATACTATGGAGTGGGCTTAGAGGAAAAGGGTTAGATGAACCTGAATGAGTCTGGCTATACAATTTCCTCCTAGATCAATGCTTTTTAAAGTTTTAAATCTAATCTGATCATCATCATATCTTATTGCGCCAATGTCAAACGCACAGGAAGGCGTTGTCGTTTACCTCTCTGAGGTCTTGATCTAAGCATAGATGATCTAGTGAATTATTATCCAAATCAGTAACTGCCATACCATGTGTTTCACAAGTAACAGTTCACTGCTGTAATCTCTTTAACTTCTTGATAAATTATATTGAACACTCTCTAATATCTGTTTTCTCACTGAGTAGAATGTGAACAGTTAATGTAACTTATTCCTCGATGCATAAAAATAAAGTAACCTTTGAAGAGCATGAATTTGAATGCACATCATTGGTATGAAATTGGGAAATTTCACTCGCTCTCCTGATTCAGATGGAAACATCATTATAATAAAACCCAAAGTGAGAGACAAAAGAGTAGCCATTTTTATTACCAAACATGGTCAACTCAGACTGACAGAATCATAACAAACTGCCCGAAACATTTGGCATTGATTCTGAGAATATTTTCACAGATATTATCAGGCAGACACTAGGAATGATATTGATTCAAATAATTATAGGCTATTGCTTACTAGTATTACCTCCTTAATAACTAACTAGAGTCAAATTGAGCAACTTCAGAAAATACTATGTAATATGACCAGAAAAATTGGGACACTTGCACTAATTTCTCTATCATGCTAGACTGAAAGGGGTGACCCCAGGTAGCACATTATGTAGGCACGGACAATGAAATATACCTCTGAAAAATCTGGGAGGGAATTATTCTAGATTTACTGGCACATCTACCCAGCCCTTATCTCTCCAATTCCAGCCAAGGTTTATTGCACTTGTTCATTCACTGATGTAATGTGAATAGTAGACATCCAAAAATTAGGATTACCCATAAGAGGAAGATTTCTTTGGTTGATGACTATATTTGGGTATCACTGCACTTTTCCAGGCTGTGTAATATAAATATATAAGGAGTTTGTATTTTGGAAACAGGAACCTTTTTTGAATAGGAACTTTACTGTAACTAATAGTACAGTAGTGGGTTACTTTGATGATTATATCGATAATTATTGACAAGGAATGGTGTGGAAATACTCTGGAAAATTAATGAAGACCTTGGATATGGGTATTCTATACAGTATATGATTCCAGAATTTTATTCTTTATAGGGGAGTGATTAGGATCTGGCAGTTTTTCTTAGGCTTTTACCCAGACATATTTTTTTTTCATGAGAGTATATTTTTTTAATATGATGACCATTACCACAAAATCTTTGTAATACAGTATTTTGAGGAATTCAAATAGTTAGTTCGATAGAAAACTGTTATCCAATTCTGTCTTAGACTTCTCTATAGGTACCGTATAGGTATTGTTAAAGAAGGTGAAATTCACTGTTATCATCAAATGTGAAGACTTATATAATGAATGTAAAAAATAAATGAGTTTTAAGTAGTTTGCTAACAGTATTGATCATATATACCTTTTACAATGCATATATATGACCTTGGAAACAAGGAATCTCTCTCTCTCTCTCTCTCTCTCTCTCTCTCTCTCTCTCTCTCTCTCTCTCTCTCTCTCTCTCTCTCTCTCTCTCTCTCAGAGAGAGAGCCATAAAATAGTTGAAGAAATTAGTTCAGCTTAGAATAGGATATACATAAGTCAAAATGTATGGTACATCTTTATAGAAAGGAAGAAGAAAAAATTTTAATATGGGATAGATACTAATAGAGATAAATGACCTAAGGACCAGATTGGTTTTGAAAGACAGGAAAATGCATGGAAGATAAAAGCTAGGTACTTTGCAGAAATTTCAAGGTTAATGAAAGGGAGTTATTACAGCAAGAATTAGGTAAATAACATTATGAGGATAGAGTAAAGAATAACTTTGCAAATAAAATCTGAGCACATTGCTTATAAGACACAAAGAGTTGGTAGTAGGTTCAATATGCAAATGAAGAGGAAGTAAGATTTAAAAAAAATCAGTTTTAGTGTGTTGCAGCTATAGTCGCAAGTTACAGGAGAATTAATTACTGATAGTGAGTAAGGAAAGGATAGAGGTATATCTATGTAGGCAGCACGCAAAATGTAAGGAGGGAGGACTGACCTACTTTACATGTATAGTATGATATACTGCAGTATTTATCCTTTTTGGATAAAAACTGATGGCCATAAGTTGGAAGAAAATAAATTTCATAAAATGCAAATGAATGCTCATACTGCAGTCAAGTGGCATTAAACGGACTGAGAAGCTCATACCAAGGATGCCGGATTTTCTGCGCTAGGCAACTCCATGCTCGGTGGTAACACTAACTTGAATTCCTCAGCCACCGAACATTGAGAGTCTGTCTCGCCTCTTTGAAGTTTCTGGTCTCACTTGGTAATGTTTGCTAGTTAAACTTTATAGAACTGAGGAGTAGTGTGATAGCAAGCTAGATTATTTCTCTTTATATGTTATACTCAAAATTTTACAATATTGATCCCCATTTCGGAATTTTAACCAATAGACAGGGATAATGGGAGATTCACAATTATCACGGTGATAATTCTGAATAATATTTATTTGTATTTAGTTCCATGTACAATACTGCATATAAATGAGTGTATTTTATATAATCTGATATATGATTGATATCTTAATTCTTGATTAGACTTTAGACTGAAGGTTCAAGAGAGGGAAAAACGCACCGTGTAGACATAATATTCTATTTGATAAGAAAAGTGAAATAAGTAGAAATAATATACAGTATAAAGATTATGCCAAAGAGTAAACATAATAAAAAATTAAAATACACAATATACATAAATTCATTACATGAAATGAAAATAATGTACAGTATTATGGATTATTGTTGATAAGTTAATAGATGGTCTACATTTTACGTACCGAATACAACTTAGTATGATTTGATAAATATGTACAACATTGAGTTATCTCCATAAGAATTATAGACATTGTAAGCATGTGAATAATGTTACTAATATTCTTGAATATTAGTAATGTATAAAGGCCAATATAGCAAGATATCTATTTTAAAAAAAAACAAGAGGAAATTAATGAGTCACACAAAATTATTTTCTTTATACTTATTTCTTACTGCATTTAAACATTTCATTATTAACTTTGTACTGGTACTAGCATAGCCTCCTTATCTCTTAAATTTTTATGACAGCTATATGAGTGATTATTGATAGTAATTGTAATTGATTTTTAATATTAGTCTTTATGAGATTTACTTTACTGAACACTCTCTTCATAGCATTTGATGTTGGTAACGATAGAGTATGAAGAGAAAAATTTGTTATTAAATTTCCCTCATCTTTTAAATTGGCCAACCTTTTATAAAATGTCTATATTTGTCTCGTGCTGTAATTCATCTGGTATGGGTTTGAAATCAATGCCTATTCTGGGGACTAATCTGATTAAATCCTTTACAGATGGCATAGCTATTCTTAATCGATAATCTAATGATTTATTGACAAAAAGAAAACCATTTTATTTATTAACTCTCAGATTCCACATTTCATCAAGACGTGGAGCAAATTAGCCAAGGCTCATAGGATGCAGAGAAAATAGGAAATATTGTATGTATCAAGTGGAGAAAACTCTATTCACATTCAATCTTGTGAAGAGAAAACCTAAAGCCAAAATGGAGACTAAAGTATCAACTGCAGTGATATGAATTTCTTAACTTAGAATAGAGAAAAACACAGTCAATTCTACGCACCATGTATGGGTTTCTGAAAGATTGGGAACATTGGGTAACTAATATCTAAAGAAATAGAAAATAGGTGGCTTTAAAAAATTCATACAAACATGTGACAAATTTGGAAAATAGTGTGTATAGGGTTACAAAAAGAAAAAAAATTAAAAAGTATAGTAGGGAAAGGTTGGTCTATAAAACTTTGAGATTAGCGTTTAGTTCCAATTCCAGGAAGAGCGCTTGCCTATTGTTAAACAACATAGAGATAGCATTATTGTGTGTGTGTGTATATATATATATATATATATATATATATATATATATATATATATATATATATATATATATATATATATATATATATATATATATATATATATATATATATATATATATATATATATATGATTGGCTGTTCAATGATATCCATGACATTTTCAATATTAGACAAAGAAACATGATACAGTAACTGTAAACTATTATAGCCTCCAAAGTAATATACAGTAATGACATGATTCCCAAAGAATAAGCTTAATGGTAACTCTTCATTGTAACACTAGAATTTGTATCAAAATTTGTGTTCCTCATCTAAGTCATTACAAATGCTATACTAAAGGATTAAGTTTTCAATCTAGGTGATAGTATTTTAAGAGTGGTTTTCCAAGACACATCCCTAGAATGGGTGTGGTTAGGATCGATAAGCTGGCTTGAAATTTTCAAATGTGATGAGTGTCACTTGTTATCGAGAATGTAGGCTGTATCTTTGTTCAGAGTACTTAGGTATATTTATTTTTACCTCTAACATTTATGTTAGTTAATTTCTTGAAAAAACAGTATTTCTTTGCTCTTTGTTTGAAAATGGTGGTTGATCAATTGTGGGCATACCCAAACTTTATCAATCTGTTTTCTTTAATAAACCATAGTAAATGAAATATAGTACATTAAAAATTTTCATATATAGATTAAGGCAAATTAAATTATGATTTGCTGTACAGTAGATTCAGTTGAAAAAATTTAACAAATGTAACTGAACATTCACTATATTCGAGAAGAATTAGGTGTTTAATTTTCAAGTTTCATTGCAGATCAACACAGACTAGCAAAGGGCAAAGTGTTGAATTAGATCTTAATAACAGCATTTTTTAACTAAAAGGGCACAAAATCTCTCTTATTTTCTTACTTGATAGGGCATGAGAAACTAGATATGATTAAAGGATTTTATATTAAGCGGTCATTATTTATAGTATATTTTTACGTAAGTGCTTTGTACTTTATTGTATTCTATTACTGCACTATTTGCCAACTACTGTATATTAGATTAATATGTACTGTAATATCCAACCTCTAGAAAACTTACCATGGGCAAGGTGAAGCTTAAAACTCAAGGGCAGCTATATCTTGAGTTGGTTTTGGGGTGGATCCTCTTTTTCATTAAAAATATTGTCATTTTGTTAGAGCTTGTCAAGTAATTTACAAAGCTTTTGTATTCTATTGCTGTACTATTTGCCAACTACTGTATATTAGATTAATATGTACCGTAATACCGTAATTGTCAAGAGGGTAGGGAGTGTTTCCACTCATGAGATGTGAGAAACAAAAGTTATCAGTAACAGTTTGTGTCCCTCTTTTGCAATGGTAGTTATTCCAAGTTTTGTGCTCAAGGTAAAAGAAGGAATTTTTTGTAACTGCAAAAATTTAGAAGCCTACCATTGTGGTGGAAATTGTTTCAGGAAACTGGATTATATTAACTTTGTTTGAATATATGTATTGCTATTGGTATTTTATTAGTTCAACATTTAATAAAGCATGTATTGAATAAGAAAAATTATGAGAAGTTATGTGAATTACAGTGCACACCATATGTCAAAATCTCTCATGCCCAAATACTATTTATTTTAATGAAAATTCTTGGAATGTATGTGCTGTTCATTCTTTAAAAGTGAAATGCGTTGACGATTATAAGATAAAAATTTTCCATAACGTATGTCCTGGGTGGAAAGGGCCACTGGTAAATAAAATGGTAGAGGCCCAACCATCCCCTTTCTCATTCATTCTTTATTCATGGCCTCGACAGGCAGCATTTCCAAATAAGCTATGATATTACAGCTGAGCTATTAATGATAGTTATGTCCAAGGAATTGTCTGTAAATAAGGAAACGGGTGGTTTTACACAGAGCTGTTGGGATAAGGAGTAGACTTGCTTACTCCCTAAATTTATACAGACCTCTTGGGAAAATGAGACTTCTTGTTAATTCCCGAATAGCTTTACATAGAAAGTACATTTTTACTGTTGATAAAAAATCTTGGTGATTGTGGGTTGCTAAATTTTACTGTTCACACAGTAAAAGGAGGGTAAAATTCAGGTACAAGTGGATTGGTTTTATGGGAATAAATCAAATATACAGTTAAGAATCCTGGGAAAATTTCACTTTGAAATAAATGTGAGATTACAACAAAACCACTAAAGAATTTAAAAGTTTAAGAGGATTCAAGATAAGTGAAATACTATAGTCAATATATTATTAATTGTTGGGAAGACAAAATGTTGGTATTCATAGGAAAAAGCAGGAGTATGATCAGCAATGACTGATTTGGTTTACAGGTACTGTAACTTAGAAACCAGGTTACAAAGGGAGGAGCCAAAACCAAGTTGAAAAATTAGGCTTCCTAAACCTGGTCTCAACCTTTTTATTTCTTTACAAAACACCAACTAAAAGTAGACTGGAAAGGTCTAATAATTGATGATTAATTTGTGCTGTAGAGTAAAGTTTTCAGTCTAAAAGTATGTGCGACTTATTCTATAATGCAGAGATAAGATTTTTGTATACAATAATGTATTGTAATAAATATTGATGAAATATACACCATTTTGAAATAAGCATTAAAATTCTGTAATAAATATCTTTAGCTTGATCATCTAATCAAGATAAGGAATACTTCAACACTAATGGTTGTCTCATTTGTTTTCATCGGAAACTTGAATCGTCATCTGCTATTTTCTTATTTTTGAGGTGT
This sequence comes from Palaemon carinicauda, assembly GCF_036898095.1. NCBI lineage: Eukaryota > Metazoa > Arthropoda > Malacostraca > Decapoda > Palaemonidae > Palaemon > Palaemon carinicauda. Next base: position 176,904,997 of record NC_090728.1, read on the forward strand.
AATTCATTCAGTGAGTAGCTGTCATAATATGGTTATTAATAATTCACAGTCATATACCATTGTATATTCAATCTTAGTCTGAAATTTGCATACCTTTTCCTGAAGCAGCCTTTTGGAAGTGTGAATGTTCCATACTTTGACAGAATAAACGATATGACAGTGAATTTTAATACTCAAGATATTCAGACACATCATTTTGTTTTCTACGAGCTACAAAATGTTATGGTCGCCATCTGTCAAAAGTGAAAAGCTGTGATGTCTTTCCTCTTCGATGGATGTTCAAGTTTAAGCTATTTTTTTGGCATTCATGATGAACATATCTGTATGAGTAGGAGTCCAGGAAAGAATTAAGAGTAAGATATCAAGATTAAATAATTTTCCAGCTACCTTGGTCAATCCTTAAAAAGGAATCCTAACACATAGGCTTGTCTACCTCTATATATAAGAATAATGAATAATATATACACACACACAGTAATGCCCCTCTTTACGTCGGTTTGGCATACAGTATTTCAGTCTTCAACTTTACGCTCATCCTCAAGTATTAAATACAAATGTGAAATCAATGTTACACTTTTTTCTACATGGCCCTATGTTGTTCTTTATGTCATACAATAAGAATGAAGTAGTGTACAGTACTGTACTTCACATAAAATCTTATTAATGTAGGTATCTGGTTTTAATTAAATGATAGTTGGTTGTAAGTACTTTTGTGTGTTCAGTACATGTATAGGAAATATATACTGTAAGTCACTTTACTGTATATGGATGGAAAATATCTGACCTTTGTCTTAGATTGATTTACTTTGAGGCTTTTGGAACCAATTGACGACGTATTATGGGGTATTAGCATGTGTGCGTGTAGATATAGTATATACATGTATGTATATATACTTTATATGTTTGTTTTAATGTAAGTATATATATATATATATATATATATATATATATATATATATATATATATATATATATATATATATATATATATATATATATATATATATATATATATATATATATATATATATATATATATATATATATATATATATATATATATATATATATATATATATATATATATATATATATATATATATATATATATATATATATATATATATATATATATATATATATATATATATATATATATATATATATATATATATATATACACGTTTGAGTGTCTTTGTTGTATGTTTATATAAGCGTGATGTTAGTTTTGTTGTGGACAACTAGTTGTTTGGTGTGGTTTTATCTGCATTCACTGTTTTTGGTAATTGTCAAAGAGATGCATCAATTGGCCGCTAGATGACTTCGTTTGAATTTGTATAGGTAGATAACTTTTCAGCACAACATTAGCTGTTTAGAAGATATATATTTTCTTATGCTATATAGTAAAGCCTTTTCAGTATCTATTTTAGAGTGTGTAAACAACAACTTCTATGGTGAAAATTATTTTGGTACATACATAGTTAGTGGAGATACCTGTATAATGTTTTTGAGTAAATTTTCATATATTCAAAGTAAAGAATGCTTTGGTGTGAATCAGGTTTCTTAGTGTCTGCTGTAAAGTGAATTTCCATTAAAGTGATAATTTGAATGATGTTAGGCAGATTCAGTTTGGTTTCTTATTAATTATAAGGTATGTAAACCAGACAAATAACTCAAAACTTCAGCTCTCACAGGTCTGGATTTATATTTTAAAGCTTAGGAAGGTATATAGGGATGAATACATGCAACTCATTTTTATTTCCTCTGTTGTAGATTGCTCAATATTTTTTTTTATATATTGTATACAGCAGCACCTGTTGGAAAAGATAGTGTATTTGATCATGTACAGAGCATGAATGGAGTTATAAATATAAGAGAGATTCTTTATGAAGGGAGATTGAATTGAAAAAAAAAAAATAATAATATACATATATATATATATATATATATATATATATATATATATATATATATATATATATATATATATATATATATATATATATATATATATATATATATATATTGGCTAAAGAGCCAATTACAGAACTGGGACACGATAAAGCAAGTAGGTTTATATCTACATTAAACGATGAAATTCCGGACCAGCTAAAATTCAAGTGACTACTTAGCATAATATGCAACGTTAAGTTCATACCAGATGTTTGAAGAACCTGCTATATGCAGTTTCTGGCATTTTTTTCGTAAAACTTCCTTTGGATGTCTGTGGTATAGGATTTCCCCACATGATGGGCAATGAAGACAAAATAAAAATATAAATTTTAATTATGATCTTATTGATTATTTGTACCCTACCTCATTTTACTTTTCCGAGTGACGATAATGATGTAACTCGATTTGGACTTTGCTATGAATTGTTGAAAATGTGCCCATGACTTCAGTAATTGACCAAAAGAGATGACGGTAGTTTTGTTAAAGCTATACTATACTTCTGTTGTGACAAATACCGTATCATTTCCAACAAAATATGTGATTTAATTAACAAATATAATGTAGATTTTCAAATGTCTATGTGACAGTAATTTTTCTGTTAATGCTATACACCATTCTTGAATTGTTTTATACATTATTGTTGATTTTATTGTTTTGTAATGAGTAAGAAAATTTCTGATTCAAATTTTATTCTAAACTTTATCCAATAAATCTATCAGTAGCTTGAAATGAGAAATTAATATATACACTGATTGGTGCTCTTTGTAGTAGAAAGTAACTATTAAAGTGGCATACATATATGACATAAGCTTTAGTGTTTTGCCATTTATTAACAGGCAGCTTTAACTTGATAGCATGGTTTCACAGGCTTCTGGATAAACCATCATAAGTTTTGTAATACAGATAGTAAAAGCATAATTCATAGGTGCAGTCAATGACTAAATTTTATTAAAGATTTTCCGATAATGATATGATTTTAGTAAATTTTTACTAATCATATTACATTGTTAGAATATAAGTGTCTGCATTTTAGCAAGTATTAAAGGGACAAACAGTACTTATACATATAATAGCCAGCCATGGTATCAATTTTTCTCAATGTATTTTGCCATTGAAAAGGTTTCAACCGTGTTTACATAAATACTTGTGGTGGTTATATACAGAAATCATCTCCAAATCACTTAAAAGGGAAATCATTAAGTGTAAGGCCTGATAAAAGTCCTCATAGTCTAAAATAAGATTGTCCAAACCTTGAAGTTTGCTCAAGGTGCAGCTTGTTTTATTGATATAGTATATTGTAGTCATAATTTGAGGAAATCACAAAACTTTCATCTTGGACAGTCAATTATGCTATTTTGTATTTGTTGCTTCCCCATTGTATTGAGAACCATCAAAATGACTGCATCGATAGATCAACCAAAATACACAAACCCTCCAACAGAGCAGTTTTGCCTTACTACTTTAAGTATGATTAGTACATGAACCTTTGAAAACATCCTTTCATATGTATCGGGCAGGGATAATAATTTACTGTAATGTACCACTATCTCATGAATGTACCCATATAAACCACTGTACTGGAATATACTTATGTACCAATCCCACAGCCTACAACCTGATATAGATAAGTTACCTGTCGTGTGTTGTGTTGTACTATAAATGTATGAAATTGAAACTAAAGGCTAAAATTACAGAATATCTGTAAACTACTTAATCTGACTGTAAAATCAGAGTAAAATATGTTAAAGTAGATGATGGATCTAGGAAAGAAAATGTAATTTTTAAAGAAAATGTTTTATATTTGATTTAATACATTATGGCAGATTGTAGTGAATGGGATAAGCTGCTATTGTTGTCAATTGCTGAAATTTTACTTATGTTGTTATAGTGATGGTATTGTACTTTGAGACTCCACCCATAAAAGCAAAACCGGCCATTCATATATAGAACTAGAATATAATGTATTTTACCAAGATTTGTATTTGGCCATTTACTCTTGCATAAGTTTAATGCTAAGTCTCCCAAGTAATTAAGCTAGGCTCTGGTTCTCCAGAATTCCTCATTTATATCTTTTCATCTATTTCCTTAATACATATTGACCATTAATCACCAACCATGATTAACCTCTTGAAGAAGAGTTTATTTCTTCTTTATGTGCAGTAACTTCTGCCCATATCTGTTATCCATAAATGAAGGTCTATTGAAGTATTCTAGTTTATAATGCTATAATGTACAATTTGGTTATTAATAAGTGGGTGTTCTATCACTGCATCACCCCCAAGAGGTATTTATGTCTAGGAATGTTGAGACAAAATTATTTATATGAAAATGAGTAAATAATCATTTTACACTAGAAACTCCCAGTCTGAAGGAGGCTTTTTAAAATCTTCCATATTATCTCTTATTATTTCATCTGTGTGTTTTCTCAGAAATGTATTTGATAAACTGAAGTACAGTACAGTACGTATGTGATACCACGGGAATTTTGGCAAGACTGCAAAATTTCAATTTTAAAACAGTACTGGAAAGTGGCGTCTGCACAAAAACCTCATATTAATATTTTCTATTGTTTATAGTTTTCCCCTCTACTTTATTCAGTTCCCAATATATATCTTGTAGAACATTTAAACAATGTGAAGGTTATCGCCTATGTAGGTACTTGGACTTTCAACCTTAATTTGGGTTAATGAAAGAGAAAAGGTAAAGGCTTCTTAAGAAGTAATCTACTTAAGTAATATCCTCTGTATGAAAGGGCAAACTCAGTTGATAGTAATATATATTTCAATGTAAAGTACTACACAAAAGTATCACACAGTGAAGGTCCAAGGTGCTGCTGTACAAATCCATTACAATATAGCCACTTGTAAGTTTTTACTACAGGCTTATGATTATTTTTGTTTCAAATATATAAATAAATGTCTAAGATTATCAAGCTAGATTTTAATGAACAACAAAAACTTTAGTGTAAATGCATTGTAGATAAATTAAATGATAATTGAATTCCATTTGCCTGGCGTGAAATTATACCGTCATAAGTTTGACAAAAATTACTAAGATAATTGTATGCCCAGCTTAACCATACTGTATTTGTAGTACAACTACCAATCATGGTGTAGCCATATATCACCGAGGGCCTTCACAACAGCGGTAGTCTTTAGTCCACCATCAGTGATTTAGTTGTCAAGTAATGTCCTCTGAAGAGTGAGGGTGAAGCCAGAGAGCATAGTGCAGACAAATGATTTAAATAATTGTCAACTGCCGTTTCAAGTGCCCTATAGGGACATGTTTGCCATTTTGTGGAGTATTATGGTGTGCACAAAGCCAAAGCACAAATGTGTAAAATATATTTTTACAAAGAATATCTGATACTTAAAATGTATTATTTTGCCTATTGTACTTTTATATCTTTCTCTCTGTAAGCCTCTTGTTACGATACTTAGATAATTGAAATGTTATAACTTTGATCCCAGTATAAATCTTGAAGTAAAACTACTGTATTCTTATATTGTAGCATGTTATCCTATTGCTGTTGTGCCTGCTTTTTCTTTAATGAATGAAGACATTTTATTTTTATATGAAACTTTCTTCCTATAATAAAGTAGATCTTATAATAGGCTGAATTTAATTTCTTCTTTGGGTCCCCATCTCAAAAAGCTAAGCCAACATGAGTTTTAATTCCCAATAAAAAAAAAATTGATTACAGATTTGATTATAGTGAGAAATAATTAGGCAGAAAATGTATGTGTAAGAATCAAAAGTCCTGTTTGTTCATTATAAAGTGAATATGGTCTCATGATTTTGTTTTGTTATTTGATCATCTGAATATATGTATACTATACTGGTTTTAATGTGTTTATGATGTTTGTCAAAAGCTAATTGTGTGAAATTTGTACCAAATATGACAGGATCATGTTGAAGTACTGTTATCATTGTATTAATATTGTGTGAATGTCTTGTGTAGATTAGATTAAAATCATGCAAGTATAATAAAAATTCAGTGCTTCTATATTTGATGTCAAATGCCCTAAAAAGACACATTGGGGTTACCAAATACTATTGTAGTTTGTGTGATTGTACTGTAAACTTGTTTTATGTGCGATCATATTACTTTTCCTTGATATTGCAGCGTGTGTTGTAGTAATATTTTGGGTAGTTTTAATAAATCTTCTGCTATAGTTATGTTTTGAAAATTTTTATTTTCAATAGTGTAAAGTAGGCATTTATTTTAGGAGATATTTATGACTGCAGTGTGCAATAAAGAAAATTTGTCTGTTTATATTTTCTATCACAGCTTTGAGAAAATAAATATTTTTAAGAATATTGTGTTTATTTAACAAGTTAATTATTAATATTTATCACAGGATTTAATTTTGTAACAATGGAATGGAATATTGTAACTGGGAAAATGACATAGAAAAAATAAGTTTATCCAACACGGAATACATACCTCGAACTACTTTCTTAGGAGTATCTGGGATCTCCTCCCTAACCGACCAAGAATTTTGCGTAGTTTCCCCTATCTCCGTTACCCTTGTTGGGACGCTCCGTGGCGGATGGATACTCGCCATGAGGCGACCTGGGGTCAGCGCGCGAGAATGCGCTGCTAGGTCTGAGTCGTCAGTAAGAGTCTGGTAGTGGCGTAGATCACATCCCGTCCGACACACCATTGTGAACCACGTGTTCCCTTGTGTTCCCCATCCTTTGTGCACCACGTGTTCCCTTTGTGTTCCCTATCCTTTCCTTGTGTTACTTGTGTTGCTTGCATGTTCCTGTTTTCCATTATGGAATCTCAGTGTCATTGTCTCGGGCCCAAGGCCGGTAAGTCTTGCGGGGCTTGGCTGTCCAGGCCTGATGTTGACCCGCACACGATGTGCTCCTCGTGTAGAGGCAATAAGTGCTCACCAGCCTACACATGTCCGGAGTGTGAGTCCTGGCCGGAGTTGCCGGTGACCTTATTTGCTACGAAGAAGAAGAAGGCGCCCAAACGGTCTCCCAGGAAGGCGGGCATCAGCTCGCCCTCAGCGCCTTCGAAGAGAGGTTCTCCTTCCCCTACCCAGAGTAGGGGACAAGGTAAGTCCATTGCGGGCAAACGGCCCATTGCCGTTCCCCATGAGTCTGATATCGGGGATGCAGACTGTGTGGGGCCTACGCAGACGAGTAGGGGGTCTGCTAGTGTGGCGGAAGTGTGTGCCGTGGACGAGGTTCTGGTGCCCGCAGGACCCGTCTCCAGTGAAGACCCGGTGTGGGGGAAGCCTGAAACAGTTCCTACCCCCCCATCGTGGCAGTGTTTTACAGGTACAGCAAGTTCCGGGGGCAGCTGTGACAAAGAAAGGAGGACCACGTGCTCTTCGAACCCCAACTCCATTGTGTGGACGGCGCAGAGGACGCCCTTCAGGTTCCCATACGGTAAGAAAAGGAGTTTGAGGGCTGGTTTGCCTCTCGAGGTGCGCTATGCATGCCCCCGGCGCCCTCAGCTTCGCTTCCGTTAGACTTCATGCAGCCCGTCACCCCGGTAGCTAGATCACGGGTCCCGAGAGTAGTAGCAGAAGATACGGAGGACTCCGACAGCTCCTCCTCCTCTTCATCTTCTTCGGACAGTTCCTCGTCCTAAGCTCATCTTCGTCGGAGGATTCCAGCGGCCGGGAGGCGAAGAGGAAGAGATCCAAAAGGAGGAAGGCGAGCTCTTACGCAGGCCCTGCGAGGAAGAAGGCTAAGACCACGAGGAGAAGGAGTAAGAAGAAGAATTCTTCCAGGAGGAAGTACATCAGAGTGGCTTTTCCCCCTTGTGGGTCGAGCAGGGCGCCTGCCGCTCCAGTGCCTGCCTCGGTGGCTGCTGGAGCCACTTCCGTGCCCATGCCCAGTGTCTCTTCAGCTCCGTCCGCTCGTCGGGTGCAGCCGTTGGCACACTTTTCCTTGCCCTTGCCCAGCAAGTCACTGGCTCTATCCGTCCTGCCGGGGCAGCCGCGGATGAGACCCAGCAGTATGGCTCCTATGTCCTTTGTCTCACCGGCTCCGTCCAAGCTGCGGAAGCAGCCGCTGGCACAACTGGAAAATGGTTCTTCACGGATTTCCCCGGGAGGGGGTAGACCCATGACGGCTACCTCCACCCCGGCGGCTCCATCCGTGACGGAGGCAGCCGCTCCATCAACCCGGCATGAAGGAAGAGATACGTCCGGCCCCACGGATCCCTCCGTGATCGAAGATGCAGCCGACACGGAGGTTCAGGTGGTAGAGGAATTGTTGGACACCGGCGAGTGTTCCCCGGATGAGGTGTCCTCATACAGGAAGGTCCTAGCTTTAATACGGCACCATTACAGGCTAGACGAACCGCAACCTTCGTCAGAGCAGGCTTGGCTTTCGGGTTTGGGCAGGATGGTGGACAATCCGGTGCAGCAGAAGCCATCCTTGACCCTACCCCTAGTGCCCGATGTAGCCCTGGGCATGGAACATGTCGACCAGTTTGTTGCGGGGCATAAGAACTCCCTAAGAGCCCAAGGGTCCTTCAAGCTCCTGCCTGGACTAAGGACCCAGAAAAAGTTCTATGTGCCGGCGGTCGTCATTCAGGGCAACGCACCTTAGAAGAAGCCGTCGCAAACATGAAACAGGGCAATACTGATGAAAGGAGCCTTACTGCCCCAATGGTCTTCTCGCAAGCTGAGGCCGCCATGATGGAGGACACCTCCCCAGATATTGTTAACGTGACCTCCTGGCTGGACTGGTGGGCGTGCACCCTAGCAGGGTTCCAACTAGCCCACAACCTTTCAGTGCCAGAAAACTAAGCCCTACTGCAGGAACTTACCCGTTGGGGGGGTGAAGCGATGAAATTCCTCAACTTTCCAGTCACTGACCCAGACGGCAAACTGGGTCTTGAGGAGGAGGGATACAGTCCTTAACAGGCTTCCCCGTAGACTCCCTGAACGGGAGGCAAAGTTCTTAAGGAATGCGCCGGTGTGGGGTGAGACCATGTTCCCCCTTCAGGCGGTACCTGAAACATTGGAGAGAGTGGGAAAACTGAAGGAATCGTCGGAGCCCAGGCAGACGGCGGCAAGACGTCCTTCCCACAGGAGAACATCAGTGGACGGGGCCTACCCACCTACGCCACCGGCTAGACAGGAGGCCTCCTCCCTTCCTGGCACCAATCCCCACGGCCCTCCCGCTGGGGCAGTACTCCAGCCCAGGCCTCCTTCAGGCAAAAGTATCAAGGCTCAAGGAGAGGGCGCTCAAACCGTCTCCCCAGAAGGAGCACACAAACAGGGCATCAGGCTGATCAGATATCTCGACGACTGGTTGCTACTTTCAGCCTCAGAGGCAGCCTTAAAGGAGCAGGGGGCTTAACTATTACAGTTCTGCGGGGATCTAGGGATCACCATCAACTTGGAGAAGTCCCAGTTAGTCCCCACCACCAGGATGACGTACCTAGGGATGGTCCTGGACTCCCAGTTAGCGAAGGCATTCCCCTCCCGGGAGAGGCTGAACAAACTGGACCAAGTCATTCGGCCATTTCTGACAGACACACCAATGAGAGCCAAGGATTGGCAGAGACTCGTGGGACACCTGCTCTCGTAGAAGTTGGTCCCTTAGGGGAGGCTCAAGCTGAGGCCAGTCCAGTGGAATCTGAAGGACCTCTGGTCATCGGGGGACCCTCCGCAGAACATAATCAAGATGACTCTGGCCTCCAGGAACATGCTCCTCTGGTGGTCCGACAGGGAGAACACACTAAAAGGGATACCGTTCGCGTCCGCTCCTCCAGAGATGTTGCTCTTCACGGACGCATCAAAGGAGGGGTGGGGAGCGCATCTACTCGAGGAAACGGCAGAGGGAAAGTGGTCCCTAGTGGAGAAGACCCTCCATATAAACTTGCTTGAGCTCCTGGCAGTTCAAAAGGCCCTCGCGACGTTCGCCCATCTACTTCGAGGAAACTCAGTAGCCCTCATGTGCGACGCCACTGTAGTAGCATACATAAAGAAGCAGGGAGGCCTGAGATCAAGGGAACTGTGCGACCTCACAGCTCAAATCCTTCTTACTGCCATCTTTATTCCGGGAAAGAGAATTGTACTGGCCGACAGCCTCAGCAGGACAGGACAAGTAGTAGGGTCGGAATGGTCTCTACATCCGCAAGTAGCGCAGGAGGTTCTCCAGTTGTGGGGCTCCCCGGTAATAGATCTGTTCGCCACGAGGGTCAATGCTCAGTTACCCATGTTCTGTTCTCTGGTGCCAGACCTGACAGCAGCGTTCGAGGATGCCTTCCAGCACTCGTGGGACAATCTCGACATGTACGCTTTTCCTCCCTTCGGGATCCTCAGGCAGGTACTCAACAGGCTCAGGCAGTCAAGGGCTACAAGGATAACTTTGGTAGCGCCCTGGTGGCCGGAGAGGTAGTGGTTCGTGGATCTACAGGACCTGGCCACACTCCCTCCATAGCCCCTTCCAGTAAGGGAAGATCTACTACGTTAACCGCACTTCCGAAGACTGCACAGAAACCTGCAGTGCCTGCAGCTACACGTGTGGAGGTTATCAAGCGCCTGCTAAGGAAGGAAGGGTTCTCGGAGAAGACAGCTTCCAGGATGTCAGGGTATCTCCGAAAGTCTTCGTGCGTGGTTAACCAGACTTCCTGGTTCACTTGAGGGACGACCTGGGGGTCTCTATTCCAGCCATCAAAGGAGTCCGTGCGGCACTGGGGCAAGTTTTTCAACTCGGAGGCATCAACCTGGGGGCATCTCGCCACATCTCCATGCTCATCAGGAGTTTCGAGCAGTCTTGTTCCCCACGTGCCCCTAGGGTTCCGCAGTGGGACGTGGCCAAGTTTCTCAAGGCTCTATCTAGGCCTCCCTTCGAACGCCTTAAGGACATTCTAGATAAAGACCTCACTCTCAAGACAGGGTTCTTACTAGCTCTAGCCTCAGCCAAGCGTGTGAGTGAGCTCCACGGCTTGTCCTTCGAGGTCTCCCACTCAAAAGGGTGGAAGGAACTGTCCTTTAAGTTTCTACCCTAATTCATGCCCAAGACCCAGAACCCAGCAGTTGCGGATCCAAGGTTCAAGTTCTCAATTCCAGCAATCCCTCACTCAGACAACCCGGAGGACTTGCTCCCGTGCCCAGTGAGAACAATCAGAAAATACCTTAGTAGGACAGCCAAACTCAGGCCAGCCATCAAGTTTGTTTGTCTCTTCAGGCCCAGTCAAGAGGGCAGTGTCTAAGAACACGATCTCTTTCTGGCTTCGGCAAGTCATCAAGAGGGCTTACGACAGTGATGGATCCGCGGTTCCTGGGACCCCGCGACCCCATGATATTAGGGGCCTAGGCACTTCTTTGGCTTTTGATACCAACATCGCAGTGGGCCAAATCATGTGAGCAGGTACGGGCCAGGCAGTCCACCTTTACGGCCCACTACCTGAAAGACTGTACGAGGAAATCCCTGGACGCCTTCTCCAACCAAGTGAGAGATAGATGCTGTGGAAACCCATGTCCACATTATACATAAAGGTGAGTTGTACTTAAATTAAGGTAGACTTTTGCGTGCTTTCCCCGACTCTCCTACCTTGTCCACTGGGTCCTATCTAGGGCCCGTGCCCCAGTATGTTAATGGAATCTTCCGGCCTGTAATTCACTCCCTCCTCCTAAAGTGTAAGTCTCCTAAGAAAGTAGTTCGAGGTAAGTAATCCGTGTTGGAACAAATCACAAATTTTAAGTAATTTGTATTTTTCTTAACAGTACTTACCTCGAACTACTTTCGGGTTATTGCCCACCCATCCTACCCCGAGTGTCTTACAGGAGTTCGAGTAGTACTTAAACATACGCTTACTGACGACTCAGACCTAGTTGCGCACTCTCGCGTGCTGACCCCGGGTCACCTCAGGGCGAGTATCCATCCGCCACGGAGCGCCCCAACAAGGGTAACGGAGATAGGGGGAACTACGCAAAATTCTTGGTCGGTTAGGGAGGAGATCCCAGATACTCCTAAGAAAGTAGTTCGAGGTAAGTACTGTTAGGAAAAATACAAATTACTTAAAATTTGTGATTTTCCGTATATTGAAACCTGAAAGATACCTGACAAAATTACCTCTTGCCAAGATCAAAGGACTAGCTCTTGCAGTAGTTACCAAAAAAAAAATAATTACAGTACAGTATACAAGGCTTGCAACAGTAAAAAACTAGCAAGAGTACTGAATTAATTTACAGTAAAGAGCAGGGCAAAACTAAGTTAAGTAAATAAAGTACTGTAAAGTAAAAAATAAGCCTGAATACTTACAGGATGCCAACAAAACATACGCTGCAAATAATTGCTTGTAATTCACTCAAGATAGGAGAAAAAGGAATCTCACTGATGTCTACATTTCTGAGATAATGAGGTGACCTGTTATTATCTAGATGTGTTGAACATGCTAGTAGTAATTCTTGCCAATTCCTTTTTCTATGTCTACAAGACCTAAGAATAAGAGACTGGAAATTTGAAATGTGAATGCAGATTGTGATTGAACGGTTTGAAAGGTTTGATAAAATATAAGTAATGGCACCCTATTATTAAAGATTACAAAATTTAAGTCCCTCAGTAGCTCCTTTGTATAGTATGGTTAGTTTTCAGATGTGATGATATTGTTTTCCCCATCTATGTTATTCCTTTTCAGATCATAGTAATGAAGGGTCCAAGAGGATCACAGCTTATTAGGGTGTGCTAAGTGCTCATACCCTTTATGACACCTTATGATAGCATTCAGAGGGTTTTATCTCAGGGCACACTGGGCCATGGGATGATCTCACTTGAAGAGAGGGGGAGGATCACAGATGTCATGTTTGCTGACGAGCCTGGTGCGATAAACCTCTCAAATGACTTCCTCTCCTTACAAGGGCAGTCGCATGGATTTGCAAGCAAGTCCCACTTGCAGCTCCAGCTGGCAAAGTCAGTCTCATTTGGTCAATTCTCAAGATTACGAACAATATACAGTACTGTACTATCGTTACGAGCTTTAGACTGGATTCTGGCTTAATCTGGAAGGTTGCATCCCTGTGGACAAGGAGCTGATATACAGTAAACACTAGTGGTTTTAAGTGGCGTAATATATATCCCTATCTATTTACAACAACTTTTTTCAAGAGTAAACTTCCATTAGAGTTTGTACTCTGGGAATAGTTCATGGTACTGACTTTGCAGAACAGTAACATCAACATCCAGCATACTAAACTTAGTACTAAAGGCAATTTCACTCTGTCTTCCTTTCAGGATTATTGATGGCAATGTTCGCAAGTTTAACAGATTATGATAAACATTTAAGCACAATACTGTACACCAATGTTTTACCTATTCTACCTTGTACAGTAATTCCTGGGCTATAGCGGGTATTATATTCCAAACCACTGTGATAGCTGAAAAATTACGAAACAGAAACAGAAATCTACGGTATATTTTTTTTCATAATTTTTCTATTTTTTTCTCTGAATTTAAACTTTTATAAACCCTCCTAACACAATTATAAACCTATTACAGTATACACAAACACTTTTTAAGTTAAATTTACTTATAATGTAAAGATTGTTACATACAGACGCTCCCCAAGATACGAACATCCGGAGATACGAACACAAATTGACGGAAGTCCAAACATGTTCGTAAACATCCGTAGATTTCATCGCAAGTTTAAATTCTCTCTCTCTCTCTCCGTATTTTGATTTTTAATGCAGTTAAATCTTCATATTTCTTTGAAAATTATTAAAAAATTCTTTATATCCTTATTCGATGTTTCAATTATGGGAATAGTAACGGATCGGAAGAAAACCACTTGATTTGCCTCTTGCCTTCCGCCAGAAGAAATATAACGTCATCAGACTTTTGGCATTTTTTTTTTATTTCTTAACATATTAGAAATATCTTCAAGATGAATATTACTTCAGCGCCAATATGTTACAGAAAATCAGTTTCCCTACAGTTCTTATTATTAGGTATCATGCGAAATCGTTGTAGCTCTTTCTGTGTGTATGTGTGTGCTCGCTCTGTCAATCGCATACGGGTACTTAATTCTAAAGCTTCATACAGTATTAAATTTTTCGTTCAATATTAAGCCTTCATATTTCATTAGACATTATTGTGTTTAATTGTGGTTTATTAAAGCACGTTCATATTTTTTTTTTTAATTTCTTGAGCATTTCAATAATCAACAATTACTTTTTATTTACTTTTGGTTGGGAGATTAGCTGATCTCGAGGTGACGCTGCAGTATTACGATTATGTGCACATATACTGTAGTACGAATAACACTGATTTATATAATTTTCTTGATATTCGAAATCTATTCATAGTGAATATTACAACAGCGCCAATATATTATAGGGTATCACATTTTCCATACAGTTCGTTGATAGACCTTATTATTAGTTATAAACGGAATACGCAACCCCCCCCCTCTCTCTCTCTCTCTCCGTATTTTGATTTTTAATGCAGTTAAATCTTCATATTTCTTTGAAAATTATTAAAAAATTCTTTATATCCTTATTCGATGTTTCGATTATGGGAATAGTAACGGATCGGAAGAAAATCACTTGATTTGCCTCTCGCCTTCCGCCAGAAGAAATATGTCATCAGACTTTTTTTTTCTTAACTTTACGGTAAGTTGTACTAATCTCATAACTAATGATACAGACCACTAAAACACTTGATATTGTTACTCGGTGTTTCGATTATGGGAATGCTGTAATAAGATTACTCGGCAACATAATGAAAGGAAATCATTCGGTTTGTCAGCGCTCTTCCGCCAAATATATGACATCACAAGATACGTGACGTATACTCTACAAAGAATGATTCCGTCGGTCAAAATTAAAATAGAACAATTCAGTAAACTAACCTTCTGCCTTTTATTTAACATTACCAAAACAACCACGAAGCAGTTAAATGCACAGTACTATTACATACAGTAAATACAGTACGGTACAAGTCAGCTGATTTGATCAGCGTGAAAAGGTAAACATTACGTACAGTACAGTACATAATGCAAATGGCCGCTTGTTTACGTAAGTTTCTAGCAAAAAAAAAATGGGTAATGGAACAATAAAATAGCTTTCAGTACATTTATTTAAAAAGGAATTAATGTACAGTACTGTACTAAATGTACAGTACACTATATTTACTACGATTTTACTTTTAAGTCGGCTGATTCAGAAATGCAGTGCATATGTATGGCCGATTGTTTGTGCAAGTTTCTATTATGTAGTGTGCAGTACAGGATAATAAAACAACTTACTGTACTGAACTTTACAGTATTATACAGACTACTGTAATATGATTAAGTAAAATATTTGTAATAACCTATTTTATATGAAATGGGGCTATTTGTTGACCTCTACCCTAGACCAAAATTTAACACTAACGACTTACGAACAGACTCTCGGTCCCTATTGTGTTCGTAAGTTGGGGACTGCCTGTATATGTAAATGAAAATAAATAAAAAAATTAAAATCAAAGACTCACCACTGAAGAAACGTAAACGCCATCCTCGTGACGTATTTATTGAAGGAAGTTACCACTGTTTTTGCTGTCTTGTTAAAGGTGACATTTGCTGTCATTGTCATCCTTATACAGTATTCTTTTGGTCCTTCATGATTTAGCGAAAGGTAAATTTGATACCGTAACTGTGGCCTACGTCCGCAAAGTTTCTCCCTTCCTTAAGCATTTCAAGGCTACAGTAAGCAGCTTTCTCTGATCCTTGGGTTTACAGCCAGAAATCTTTGAGGGTGCAGAACGTTTATACCAAGCATTGTAGGATTTTAAAGGAATTCACAATCTTAGCTAAAAATTATATAAAACTCTACACAATACAGAGGAAGATGCAGACTGATGTCGAGTATATTAACAGTACAATATATGTAAAAGAACACTGGACAGCTTGGGTTTTTTAGTGTGATCCTGTGATTCTACAACCAGTTAGTGACCATGATACTGATCCACGTGCTCTGATTAGTAGTGTCTCCTCAACCAGCCAATAGTGTGCCATATACAAAATCATCTAGGCAAGCTAGGCTACTCTCCTCACGCTTCCTGAGTTTTATTTTCCATACAGATATAATATTGTTTGTCACTTATGGCACAATACACATTCTCTTCCCAACAAACTTAACTATATATATTACGTCGACGGTACCAAACCGAATTTCTGTATCTTAATTCATTACTGTAATTTGAATTATTAATTTTGAAGGCCCTGAATTGACTATAGTACTTTAAAAATAATAATGAAAATATAAAAAATAAACTTAAATGCCATCAGAATCCTGAGATATATAGAGCCTGAGCCATAGATTTACATAATACATTTATAAATCTGTGATATACTGGAGTGACAGGTGAAACCTGATATAGTGAGGGATTACAGTAGTTTATTTTTTGTATCTGAATATATCTTCATCAACATTCATATATCAATCTCACGTACATTTGGCCACTCTATAGTGAAAGCTCGCAATTTATGTTATTGGCATTCTAGGATAGATCCATAAGAATGTTTGACTGCTTTGCATAAAAATAGTAATCTTTCAAGCAAGAAAGCTTTTAAAAAACTGTACAGTACAATAAAATCACTCCAATTTCTTGTCATAAATCTTCAATATTCTACTTCCTCGTCAAGTAAAACTCTTCTGACTTTAAAACATAGCCTTTGATTTAAGATTTAATCAAGGATAAACCATTAAGAAATTTTTATATACAGTCTGAAAGGATCTAAATACAATGGTACTTGTGCCTATGGTTTCATGGAAAAAAAATCTATACAATATATTTGAAGGGAAATAGGAAGTATGCAAATAGATGTATTTTAAACATTTTTATTTTACTGCTCATAACAGTTTAAGGGATTATCATAAAACTAGGTCCTTGTATTGAATTAGTTATCCACACCAGCAAAATTTTTCATGAATATAAAATATAACTTACAACTTATGTTCTAATTATATGTCATATATCTTGGAGTAGCTGAGAATTTAGCATAAGCCTTAATGACCTTATTAACGGCATCTAAGAAATCCTTCTCGGTGGCTACCTTCCTTCGAGCACGTATAGCATACATACCCGCTTCCGTGCAAACAGATCGAATTTCAGCACCTGAAATTTTGAATCAGGTTTAGTCATTTCAAATTTCTGAAGACCACCACCAAGCAGTTCCACTGGTAAATATGCAACCCAGGGAGAACAAATAAAAAGTAAAGGGCACAAAGCAGTGGAGGCAAATAATATTTGGTTACAGTTTGGCGTACGCAACAAAAGGCACAACTTAACCGGTATTGCCATTACAAAGGGAGGAGGAATGAAATTTAGTACACGTACAGAAATTAGTAAAGCACATAGTGAAGTTGCAAATATGACATTTTTTTAATGTTGGTATCACTATCTTACATTCAATATACTGTATCAGTAGAAGGGGTCATTTGCGATTACAATTTATAACTTTTTAAATACAAGTCCGTTTCCATTATAAAAAAAAAAATTATAACTTTAAATACAAGTCCATTTTTATTAGGAAATAAAATTCTAGGCCAACCTTGAAAGAAAGATAAAAAATCAACATTTATTCATCCACTTGTCTAAGGATCATTGCAATACTGTACTAAAAATAGCTTTTAAAGTTATTACAAGGTTTAATCTGAAGTGAAATATTTGCAATTAGGCAAAACTAATCTGTGACAAACAGAAAATGATGGGTGTAATATTACAAACTGTTTAGTAAGAGTATGATTTCAGCAAAACAGGAAACTTGGCTGTTCATAATTATAACGAGGCATAGGTTGTTACTGGCGGGTAAAAGGGAAGACCCACCGCCCTGCCAGCTCACTGAGAGAAGCCCCATCCCCTTGTCACCTCATTAAGTAGCCACCTTGAGCTTCACCTAGGACTTGTGGGGTTGATGAGGCAGGAAGTGTAACTTAAAGGAAGCTTCCAACAGCTCACAAAGTCAAGAGGCTCCTTGCCACTTTTCTAACATATTTTTTACCTCTGAAGGAAGGATGTGTCTCTCCGAGTACCAGGTGGTAAGACAACTTGGAGTCCTAGTGAGGTCAGGACGAGAGCTAATGAATGAGAGGTGGTATCCAATTAGGAGGACATCTACCATGCATTCCTCTGCCCCGTAATACTGCCACCTTTACCAATGAACTGACAGGCATCCCCTACCTCCATTTCATGACAGTTACAGGATGGGACTGCCTTTCCTATCAACTTATTGCACCTCTCCTGCCCCTTTCTCTTCTGGGCTGACCAAAACATAGACAAAAGGGGCTAGCACAATTCATCGATCTCCTCGAGGAAGATTCTGTAGGTGTAATAGACCTCGATCTGAAGATCGCCAAAGATTTCTTGAGGGCTGATTTCAACAGAGTTGATGCTTTCGCCTTTGGTGTTGGTCCTGATGTCCTGAACTCTAATGTTACTGCTTGGTGGAAGAGAGAGTCCTGGCTGAAATTCTACCATTCCATCTACTTCTTTGGGTAGAATGAGTTCTGGGCTTTGGCTAAATGGAGCATTCCTTCATGCCAGTGCCTCTCATTGTCTGGTTTGTCTGAGAAATTTGACAGCCACTGCGTCCCTTCACTCAATGATCCAGTTAGTTCAGTGGTTAGCACTGTTGAGCCTGGAAGGCAACTGCCTTTGCCCCAGACAGAACTAGGTCTGAATTTCTCCTTGCTCTCAGGATTTGAAAAATCGTGAGAATAGGCAAAAGCCACAATTCCTGACCAGTGGTAACACCAGGACGTCACTTAGAGATTTTTCATAGCAGTAGCTTCCATATTTGTAGACTCTGAGGCCAAAAAGTACCCAGTCTCTCTATTGATTGTGTCGCCAGTTTCACTAGTGATGGACAGTTATAGGCACATGATGACCATGTCTATTGGAAGAAAAAGAGAGGAGTCTTAGGGAATGTATTATTTTCTACGCTTGGCTAGAGCTGGGGGAACTTTGTTCTTGGAACAACGTGCACATAGTGACTCCCTCCAGCTACATACTCGAGCTTCTGCATTGCCGATAGTTTTTCTAGCAAGTTCTGACCAGGGTAGTTTTAAGGCAAGCCTTAAGCCTTTTGAAGTTCCGAAAAGCCTGTTAATCAAAGCCAGGTCCTTGAAAAATGTTAATTTTGACTCCAGGTCTTCGCAGACCTTGAAGGATCAATCATTTTTAATGACTCGTCACCCCTCAGCTGAGGGGAGCAGCCGTCTGACATTGTAGAGAAAGGTGGTGGGGTTTTGGGTGTCTTCTATCCGTTCCCAGGTCAGAGCCTGGACAGTTATCTGAGTCCATTGCAATGGGGTTGTTCCTTGTAGACCTAGAGGTTTACTGCATTCCCGTACTTACCTTGGGTGATGAAGTGTGTGCTAGAACCTTTGTCGGGATGACCTACAGACTGTAGTGTCCTTCGACTTAATGAGGCTGAAGCTCCCTGAAGATCTCTCAGTGATTCGTCACTTGAGAGTTTGGGAGAACTCCTTTATCTGGTGACCTTATGCGTGCAAATCAATCTCATGAAGAGTACTTCACAGTAGCCTTACTTTGGTGATGTGTGGGAAATCCTCCTCTAAAGGTAAGTGAAGAGTATGTCTAAACAGGCGAGTACATCTCCATAGCAGAGTGCATTGTCAGGACAAAGGGCGTGAATAAGAAATTTGTTCTTTACCGAGCGTGAATAGGAACTCATTCTCTAATTGAAGAGTGTATTCAACTCCTTTGACTGGTGATACAGATGAGGACGTCCGGATACATCATTACCATCACTATTATAATCATCATTACAAGCTACACATATAAACCATATGGAGGTTAAAATTACTCGTATATCCTACAAGAGTATAGGACATATTCATATATCACACAAAGTTCACACTCGGGAAATTTCACTAAAAAAATCTCCTCCTCTCCGTAATATTAGCCCATTCTCCTTTCTTCAGTTATCAAACAGTCTTTGGGATTCTAGCCTTTACTGTATTTCTCATTGTGTGGGAGCTATTTTAGCCTGTTTTTATATTACCATAGTAGAATCACACACTCCCTGGCCAATGGTGACATTCCCTACCTGAGGCATTACTCAAAGACCACATGACACTGAGAACCCCAGCTTAAGAGATGTAAGAATCCTCACATCTCACCCCACCACCAACCGAAATACTTTCCATTTTAGTCGATATTCACGATTATGTACGGTATATTTTAGTCTACTTCTATTTTGGCATACGCATTCAAATCACATGATACAAACGTAGTGTTCTTCAACTCCCACCCACAACGAAAGCAAAACGTTATACCAGTAATGCAAGTTATTACCACACAACAATATTTGTTTTTTCTTACAGGATTTCATCCCTTTTTTTCTCAATTATCATTTCTAAAAAATATAATCTTCATGTCTTATACAGTACATTTCATATCAGTATTGTTCGTTGTTTTTACAAGTAAAAGTTAGCCTACTGTCATTATTTCCATTTTCAGTCTCTATTTCCAAGCGCATGAAATACCCAAAACAGGAATGATCCAGTTCACAGTGACAATTACACACAACAGAAAATGACAAACAAACAAACAAACAGACCTCATGTCTGAGGAACTAAATTCATAATAATATCTCTCTCGCTGACAGTCACACGCAACATGGAGTGATAGACAAACAAACAAACCTCATCTCTAAAGAACTAGATTTATAACACTCTCTCTCTCTCTCTCTCTCTCTCTCTCTCTCTCTCTCTCTCTCTCTCTCTCTCTCTCTCTCTCTCTCTCTCTCTCTCTCTCTCTCTAAGATTTTTGATGATCAATCTATTCTGAAAAAGTGTTTTAATTCATTCTACCTTGTTTCGAGTACTGTTCTCCTGTCTGGTCTTCAGCTGCTGATTCTCATATTAATTTGTTGGACAGGAACTTACGGTCTGTTAAATTTCTTATTCCTGATCTAGATATTAATCTCTGGCACCTTCGTTCAATTAGTTCACAATGCATGTTGCATAAGATTTTTTATAATTCTGACCATCCTTTACATTCAGATCTTCCCGAACAGTTCCATCCTGTTCGTAATACTAGGCATGCAGTTAATTTTAATAATCAGGCCTTCTCCATCATGAGGCTTAATGCTAAAAAGTACTCTACTAGTTTTTTCCAGCTGTGACCACGTTGTGGAATGATCTTCCTAAATGGGTAGTTGAATCAGTGGAACTTCAAAAGTTCAAACTTGCAGCAAATGTTTTTATGTTGAACAGGCTGACACAAGTCTTTTTATAGTTTATATATGAAATATCTGTTTTATTGTTGTTATTGTTATTAAAATATTTTATTTCAATTGTTCATTACTTCTTATATTGTTTATTTATTTCCTTATCTCCTTTCCTCACAGTGCTATTTTCCCCTGTTGGAGCCCTTGGGCTTATAGCATCTTGCTTTTCCAACTAGGGTTGTAGCTTAGCTAGTAATAATAATAATAATAATAATAATAATAATGCAACTACCACAATTTTTTTTAAACTCTTCACTTAACACTCCCAAGACAAGCTCAATTAAAAATGATCTTGATGTTGACCCCTGGTGTAATCCAACACTAACTTCAAAGGTTTCTGTTTCACCAATAGCTGATATTACTTTTGCACATCAACTCTATCATTCTCACCAACTTCTCCAGATCTTTCCTTTTCCTCAAGCTCCAAAACATCACTTCTCTTGGTATTCTATAATAAGTCTTCTCTACATCTACAAAAGCACAGTAGAACCCATAATTTGTTAATGCTGCAGCTATGATTTATATTTAGGTAAAATATCCCTGATCAAACAACATCCAACTTTGCCCTTGGGTGTGTTATACATAACAAATCTATCCCACTCATCCATTTTTCAATGAATTGCCAAACATTAATAAATATTACCTTAAGGAACTAGAAAAAATATATCATCAAATCTTCCTTACCTGTACTATTTGGACAGAGACGGGCAAGGAGATCAAAACGAATGTCTCGTTCAACAGACATCGATTTTGCATGAATCTTGAAAATGTGAGTTCTTCCTTCCAAATCTGGTAAACCAAATTCTACCTTGCGATCTAATCGGCCAGGTCGCATGAGAGCTGGATCTAAAGTATCTGGTCTGTTGGTTGCCATCAAAACCTGAAAAAAAAGACTTGTAAATATTGTGGAAACAATAAAAAGCTAGGGAAATAAATTGATCTGCAGCTGGAAGGTGTAATATGCCTAAAAATTTTCACAGATAAAGATAAGTGAGCACCAATTAGTAACACTGGGAGAGATGAAGCAGGGTGCTTGGATTGGATTGGTGAATTTGGGTCATACAGCCCAGCACTGGGGCCTGGGAAGCCATTCAATGCCCAGGTACTATTGCAAAAACATCGCAATTGCGCTACAAGTGAGTTAAAAAAAGGTTGGACAGCAAGATGGAAGAAAAAACAGAAACAAAAATATCATAGAAGGAATGCAGTGCTTAGCAACTACTACAGAATAAAAATATTAGTAAAACACATATCATACTAAAGCATCTTTACAGTGTCTGGTCTACCAATAGCTGCACCCCATTTCTTGTCTTTTACTCTAGCTCTGTTTGTTTCCTTGTGCAATTGTGGGGTTTTCCTTAAGTTTCATTTTTCAACTCTGTGCTTTTTCTTATTTACTTTCTGAGTCTATTTCTTCCCATCCAACCACTCTTAGTTCCCTGTCTTCACCACCTTGCTACAGTACTGAGTAATCTAGAGGGTATCTATGAGAAACAATATTTACCTATGACCTTATCAATTTTTTTTTTAGTGTTAATGTAAATGTACTACTGTACTTTTTAATATTGTTCATTATCCAATTCTATTTCTTGTTTAATCTATTTACTACATTCATGATATCGCAGACTGACCTCAGGTTCTAGTGGCTGACATTTGACCTAAATTTCACAATCCAATCCAAAAGTGCAAGCTACTGCAATGCATGGCATGGCATACCAAAAGAATAGAACTGAAACACCAGTATTGGTGGGAGTCAACCATTCATATCCCAAGAAACCTATATAGCACGAGTTATTTCCTTTTATAATTTGTCCTGATTCAAACCATATTTTAAGTGCAACTCTAAACAAACTGTATACATATTACACTACATTACTTAATTCACTAATGGATTTCTTCATTTCATGGAAAACAAAATTGAGTCAAGCTCACTGACACAGAAACAACCAAACATATGCATGCCACAGTAAAAATTTTATATTACATTATAAAAATAAAATGAAAGTACTATTAATAATAATAATAAAAAAAAAATACTACTAGACAATGCTTCTTTAACAGTTTTAAATAGAAATGGAGAAGACCTTCTACATACCAGAAACTGATATAAAAATATTCATTGAATACACCATAAGGTTACATTCATGAGTACTGTGTTACAATTGCAGCATTGCTAACAAAAACACTAATCTTTCATGGAAAATATAGTCACCATACCTTAATATTACCACGAGGATCAAACCCATCCAGCTGGTTGATTAATTCCAACATTGTTCTCTGTACTTCATTATCACCGCCAGCTCCATCATCAAAACGAGCTCCACCAATTGCATCAATTTCATCAAAAAAGATCAAGCAAGCTTTTTTGGAGCGTGCCATTTCAAACAACTCTCGAACCATTCTTGCTCCCTGTTAGACAAGATAAAGTTTTTGACTTGAATAAAAAAAGATTCACCATCTCAGAATTTCCTGAAGCTTAGTTATCCATGAAAACTTTAACCATTTGGCTTCCACTCTTTAGTGCACTTCATTAAGCAGCAAAAGTGATTAAAAGTATTTTTGAAGTTTACACACACATCTTGAAATTTCAAGTACAATACATTATGTATTACAATTGAAAGTTAAGCACAAATAAAATTTCTCTACCAGTGTAAATAATGTAAATTTTATCAAGTTTGAGTATACTTTGAGTATTTATTGTTATTTCTTACCTACTCAATAATGTCCTGCTCATTAGTGACTACAAACTTCACAGACTGAAAGTCAATAATACATGGCAATAACTGCTACGGTAATATTGTCCTTCCTATGAGTTCATTACTATAACTTAATTGCGTGGCTACACTACCTAATGAGAACAAGTAATGCATAAAGTTTTAAAACTTGCAATAGCCACTAGAGACAATAATGTAAATTTATAACACTGAAAATAATGATCTTGTACTCTAGCAATTTTTTTCCTTCTAACTTTTGATAACTAGAAGAATGTTTGGAAGATTGAAAGACGTGCACGTGTTTAGGGGTATGGCTAACGGTATGTCTGATCATTTTTTGGTGGAAGGAAAATTGGTTGTAGCAAAAGAGTGGGGGAATAGAGTAGGTGGATGTAAAAGGGAGCTAGTGAGGGTTGAAGAGCTAATAAAACCTGGGGTAAAAAGTAAATATCAGGAAAGGTTGAAAATGGCATATGACGAGGTGAGAGTAAGAGAAACTGGTAATTTAGAGGAGGAGTGGAAGTTAGCAAAAGAAAATTTTGTTGGGATTGCAAGTGATGTATGTGGCAAGAAGGTTGTTGGAGGCAGCATGAGGAAGGGCAGTGAATGGTGGAATGAAGGAGTGAAGGTAAAAGTGGAAGAGAAAAAGAGGGCCTTTGAAAAATGGCTGCAGAGTAATAGTATAGAGAAGTATGAAAAATATAGAGAGAAAAAGGTGGAAGTAAAGCGCAAGGTACGTGAGGCAAAGAGGGCAGCTGATCTTAGGTGGGGTCAGGGACTGGGTCAGTCATATGAAGAGAATAAGAAGAAGTTTTGGAAAGAAGTGAAGAGAGTAAGAAAGGCCGGCACAAGAATTGAAGAGACAGTGAAAGATGGAAATGGAAGGTTGTTAAAAGGAGAGGAAGCAAGGAAAAGGTGGGCGGAATATTTTGAAAGTTTGTTGAATGTTGAGGATGATAGGGAGGCAGAGATAATTTGCTGTTCCAGGTGTTGAGGTGCCAGTGATGGGAGATGAGAATGAGAGAGAGATTACAATAGAGGAAGTGAGGAGAG
The DNA here is from genome assembly GCF_036898095.1 of Palaemon carinicauda. Classification (NCBI taxonomy): domain Eukaryota; kingdom Metazoa; phylum Arthropoda; class Malacostraca; order Decapoda; family Palaemonidae; genus Palaemon; species Palaemon carinicauda. The sequence continues at coordinate 176,929,942 of NC_090728.1, forward strand.
CACTAGATGAAACGAGAGTAGGAAAAGCATCTAGTATGGATGGTGTGAAAGCTGAGATGTTGAAGGAAGGGGGTGTGACTGTAATTGAATGGTTGGTGAGATTGTTTAATGTGTGTTTTGTGTTGTCAATGGTACCAGTAGATTGGGTCTGTGCATGTATTGTACCACTATATAAGGGTAAGGGAGATGTGCATGAGTGTTGTAATTCAAGAGGTATTAGTTTGTTGAGTGTAGTTGGAAAAGTGTATGGTAGAGTACTGATTAATAGGATTAAGGATAAAACAGAGAATGCAATCTGGGAAGTACAGGGGGGTTTTAGAAGAGGTAGGGGTTGTATGAATCAGATTTTTACAGTTAGACAGATATGCGAGAAATATTTAGCAAAAGGTAAGGAGGTGTATGTTGCGTTTATGGATCTGGAGAAAGCATATGATAGAGTTGATAGGGAAGCAATGTGGAATGTGATGAGGTTATATGGAGTTGGTGGAAGGTTGTTGCAAGCAGTGAAAAGTTTCTACAAAGGTAGTAAAGCATGTGTTAGAATAGGAAATGAAGTGAGCGATTGGTTTCCGGTGAGAGTGGGGCTGAGACAGGGATGTGTGATGTCGCCGTGGTTGTTTAACTTGTATGTTGATGGAGTGGTGAGAGAGGTGAATGCTCGAGTGCTTGGACGAGGATTAAAACTGGTAGACGAGAATGATCATGAATGGGAGGTAAATCAGTTGTTGTTTGCGGATGATACTGTACTGGTAGCAGACACAGAAGAGAAGCTTGACCGACTAGTGACAGAATTTGGAAGGGTGTGTGAGAGAAGGAAGTTGAGAGTTAATGTGGGTAAGAGTAAGGTTATGAGATGTACGAGAAGGGAAGGTGGTGCAAGGTTGAATGTCATGTTGAATGGAGAGTTACTTGAGGAGGTGGATCAGTTTAAGTACTTGGGGTCTGTTGTTGCAGCAAATGGTGGAGTGGAAGCAGATGTACGTCAGAGAGTGAATGAAGGTTGCAAAGTGTTGGGGGCAGTTAAGGGAGTAGTAAAAAATAGAGGTTTGGGCATGAATGTTAAGAGAGTTCTATATGAGAAAGTGATTGTACCAACTGTGATGTATGGATCGGAGTTGTGGGGAATGAAAGTGATGGAGAGACAGAAATTGAATGTGTTTGAGATGAAGTGTCTGAGGAGTATGACTGGTGTATCTCGAGTAGATAGGGTCAGGAACGAGGTGGTGAGGGTGAGAACGGGTGTGAGAAATGAGTTAGCGGCTAGAGTGGATATGAATGTGTTGAGGTGGTTTGGTCATGTTGAGAGAATGGAGAATGGCTGTCTGCTAAAGAAGGTGATGAATGCAAGAGTTGATGGGAGAAGTACAAGAGGAAGGCCAAGGTTTGGGTGGATGGATGGTGTGAAGAAAGCTCTGGGTGATAGGAGGATAGATGTAAGAGAGGCAAGAGAGCGTGCTAGAAATAGGAATGAATGGCGAGCGATTGTGACGCAGTTCCGGTAGGCCCTGCTGCTTCCTCCGGTGCCTTAGATGACCGCGGAGGTAGCAGCAGTAGGGGACTCAGCAGTATGAAGCTTCATCTGTGGTGGAAATGTGGGAGGTTGGGCTGTGGCACCCTAGCAGTACCAGCTGAACTCGGCTGAGTCCCTGGTTAGGCTGGAGGAACATAGAGAGTAGAGGTCCCCTTTTTTGTTTTGTTCTTGTTGATGTCGGCTACCCCCCAAAATTGGGGGAAGTGCCTTTGGTATATGTATGTAACTTCTGTAACAACTCTCTTGTTTTATAATTTCTTACCTCTCCAACATACTTCTGCACCAACTCGGATCCAATAACCCTAATGAAACACGCATCTGTTCGGTTGGCAACTGCTCTGGCACAAAGGGTTTTTCCTGTTCCAGGAGGTCCAAAGAGCAAGACGCCCTTGGGAGGCTCTATTCCTAGATTCACAAACCTTTCCGGCTACAAAAAAACATACATTTTCATTGTTTCATTATTGGTCAACAATAGGATGTATTAACAAAAGAGAAAATCATAATATCCATTCCATACAAAAATATAGAAGTTTTCTGTACTGTATAAAGAAGAGTATTGTCAAAATAAATTTAAAGTACAGCACGATATAAATTAGACAAGTTATTAGGAAAGTACTTACATGTAGAAGAGGAGTTTCAACCACCTCTCTTAACTTATCAATTTGTTCCTTACATCCTCCTACATCTGAGTATGTTACATCTGGCTTCTCTTCAACTTGCATCATTGTTACTGAAGGATCAATTTTTGGTGGAAGTGGAATATGTATTTGATACTTATTACGATCAACACTGTAAATACAGAGAACAGTTAGTTATCTCTCAACATTATTTCCTATAGAGTAATAAACCCAAATTAACAAAATATCCAAAACCATTTCAATAACATATATAACTTACTTACCCTACTCTCATCCCTTCTTCAATATCTGTGGGGGCAACTGAATCTGCCAAGTCAACAACAAATTTGGCAAACTGCTTGACATTGATAATGTATTTCGGATCATCAGAGTCTGCATTGATAATCTTCGTACATCTTGCAACCTAGAACAGTAATTGATCAAGTTACACAAATGCCTTTTTTCCATATTGTTCTAGTGTACAAGGAAAAAACAAATAATTTTGTGAATACCTTCACATGCAGTAATGTACATTACACATACAGAAAACCACAACAGTCACAATAACATCATTCTTGGATGAAAGGATTAAACTATGCGAACACTGTGCTGAGTACACGTCTTGCTTCAAAAATGCTTTTGGGGATCTGCTCAGCTTAGTAAATAAATCTAACAAGTAAGAAATGCCAAATAGTATAAACTAAACTAAACATTCAAGATACCCCACACTAAGCAGTATGGTACAGTAAATCTATATAGTTAACTATAATGCTCCACATAAACTAATCCCTAGTTTTCAATTATCATATGACTCAAGATATATCTTCTTTCTTCCTTATTAGCCCCACTGTATAGCAGGGTTGGCCCCTGGAGTCAACTTTCTCTATTCAATTCTATTCTTTCCCTCTTCTTCCAACAGTCCCATCTCACTGTTATCTCCCTCCGTACCACTTCTATCCATCTAATCCCTGATGCCCCATACTCCTTCACCTCCTCCCTTCTTACTACATGGCCATACAGTAGTATTTTCAAAGGCGCTAAGCTGAAAACAAAATTAGATTTGTTCTGCGTGTGTTACGTTTCATGCGGCGTAGACGCAGTGCCGCCACCTGATGGGTGTCGTCTCTCGACTGTGGCAAGCGGTATGGTTCGACGCAGTTAATGCTGAATACGTTTCGCCTAAGGTTGATCCTTGATCTTTGTAGTTAGGCATGAAACAGCATCTATCTTCGTTTATGCAGTCTTTTCAGCCTGCCGTTAACAGTGCGGTTGGATGTCTCGATTCCGGTCTTTGACATGGTCGCACAGCCGTCGAGTCTTTAACGGTGAGGTCTTGTTGTCGCACAGGTGGCCTACCAACCGCAATGTTCAATGGTGGGGGAAAGTAGATGCTTTACTTCGATTACCTGCTCAACGCAAACCTACTGCTCATAGCACCTAGTATCAGTCTATACAGACGCGCCGATGTTCGCGTAGTGTCATCGGAACGGTGCGGCAACGGAAATGGAACGTCGACGGAATGGAGCAAAGCACCAAGTCAGTGTGGACGCTTCAGCGTCGGTGTGGATGCTTCAGCGTCAGTGTGGATGCTTTCAGTGTCAGTAGGGACACTTCAACGTCAGTATGGACGCTTCAGCGCCAGTGTGGACGCTTCAGCGGCTGTGTGGACGTTTCAGCGCTTGTGTGGGCGCTTCAGCATCTGTGTGGGCGCTTCAGCATCTGTGTGGGCGCTTCAGCATCTGTGTGGACGCTTCTCTAGCTATGACAATAGACTTTGATGTCTACCTGACCATGAACGTCTAGTGTTCAGTTATTGTTGCTCCAGGTGCTATATTAAGAAATAAATCTTAACTAGAAAGATTTTATATTATCAGACCAATGCCGGCTCTAACTCTTGGTTGTGAGAACTAGAATTAAAACCTCTAAGTATTGAGGTCTGAATTCAGAATCATAAGGAGTGGATTCCTAAGAATCAAGACTTCTCTTCCGAGGATAGAGATTGTAAAGGGAAGGGAATAACTCTAAAAGAGTTTCCCTAATATTTTTTACCTGCTGCTCCTCATTCCGACTTCAGAGTTTTCGCTAGTTGAGTTGATGGTGTCGCTAGTTATTTTATTTTATTTGTATTACAAGCCAGCTACAACCCTAGTTGGGAAAGTAAGATGCTTTAACCCAAAGGGTTCCTTTAGGGAACGATGGCCTAGTAAATTAATCAATCAACATTAAATCATTCTCAGGAAAATAACGAACCTTACTACAGAGATTGATACAGCGCTTGCAGCTGCAACAACAGAAAAGGCATTAAGGCCTTTTATGGGAATAGAACGTAAAAGTATATCTCCCACCACGGGCAGATCTTTTGATTTAAGGTACTGTAGGTCACTATCGAAGACTACTCCTTTACCCTAGCTGAAGTTTGTGTGTGGTTTAATATCTTTAATAGGATCAGTGTCTTCAATCTTCATGCTACAAGGCAAGTGAGCTTGAGTATCTGATTTAGCATTAATCATAACAGATTGCTTACCATATTTACTAATATCCTTACTTTTAATTAAACCAACTTTATTATAAATTTACTCATCCTATAATAGTTGTAATTATCAATCTTCCCAGATGCAATGATCCATGTTGGAGGCTTGGGGGTTCTTACTTCTGGAAGTCTATGCTCTATTGCTTTTTTCTCCTGCAGGTTTATATACATCCAGGTTTCTTGGTGCTCTATCACATAGAGCCCCCAAAATCATACAATTACAAATTTTCATATGCTCTCTATTTTTTTGTTTATTTCTAAAGCAATCTCAAAACTTGAAAGTAATACCCAAGCTTCCCCAAAGCCTTTACTACTGTCAAATTCCCTGAAAAATTTTCTATTTCCCCAAATCTATGAAAGGGTTCATGAATGGTATCATAACTACAACATATTGGAATATTTTCTAAATGGAGAATTTTCACATTTTTTGTTGGATCTGGTATTGTGCCAGAACCAGAGAGTAGAAGTCCTTTTTTTTGTTTTTGTTTCATTTGTTGATGTCGGCTACCCCCCAAAATTGGGGGAAGTGCCCTGGTATATGTATGTATGTATGTATAAACAAAATTTTCTGCCAGTGCCGATAAATTGCCTGTAATAACACTGGACGAAAAGTATTATTAGAGGAATCCTTCATATTGCCAAGGTCATCAACAGAATTTTTCTTATTTATGCAAGCAGAGGTCGTCAACGGTTTATGGGGTTCGCCACCTGATCCAGGGGTATGGGGAACATTACGTTTACTCATTAATTTTTTTGGGGGGAGGGAAGGGGTAGTAATAATAATAATAATAAAAAAAAAAAATTAGTATAAGGGAAAGAAAACAATAAGCCTGTCTCAAATCCCAAAGAATCTGGACAGTAAAATGGGTAAGAGTTTTAACAGCAAGGTTGGAGACAGTTGATAAATATGAAGGAGAATAAAGCAATTACAGTATAAGTATCAGAAATACGATGAAAGAAATTTAGTCAAACTGAAGAAAAATAAAATTCCCCAGTAACCAAGCTTCAGCACAGGAATGATATGCTGTGCTGAAGCTGGAATGACTTCATCAAGGCAATCTGTCGTTAAGAGGACGCGTACTTGTCAGCAGCTGAATCAAAAGTGAGCTATTCTTGCTGGGAAAGGGGCCAGGGCTCCTTACCCGCACCCTTCACCATCGGATCAGCCACTCGTTAACAAATTCTAATGACCATCTCCAGACTACACAGAAACAACCTCCCTAATTAATGGACGAGGGATTATATGTCACATAGGAACAAAGAGTATAGTGGTTAAAAATTTATTAGATAATCTACTACAGAGATTTAAACACGTTTTAAAAGGGAAATAATACATAACACTGAAAATACAATACTGTACCTGTAATGGTTGCTCATTTTGGAGAGTCTGCTTATCTGCTGCTAGATCCCATAATGCAGGGGGTGCCAAACCGGTGTCAGATTCTTTAATGCCTGTTAAATCATTGACCTTTTTGACAGCCTTCTGGATGTCTTCTTCTATATTCTTAATAACTTTAGTATATGGGCCTTGACCCTGCAGGAAAAAAAATATAAAAAGATTGTAATTCAGTTATCGTATCACTACTATACAGTATTAAGACTCAACCAAGCATTACTGCTCATGGTGTTCATACAACTTTGCACTTCAGTTCAAAGCTCATTTCCTTATTACCAAGATATGACTAATAAACCTGACAATCAAGTATGCAATTACATTAAGACTAGCTATACAGTAAGTAGTACAGCAGATAAATTAATTTGATGCAACAAGATTAGAAAAATTGAAGGTAAACTGTGTCCATCGAGGATTAGCCTGCAGATATGTCAAATTTGAAAGTATTTGTATTTTTCCTAACCATACAAACCTTGAGCTCTTTACTATGGATATATTACTTCAGTGAAAGCTGAAACTAGCCATAACTTTTTAGCGAGGTATAACAACTTTCCGGTAGTTAGTGGGGGCTAGAGCAACTAGCCCCCTCACACAAACACCAGTTGTATTACTATGTCACTTTTGATTGCAGGCAAGACTTATAGGGGGACAGGTTCTGAAAGTCCAAGTTTGAGTAAAGAGCTCAAGATTTGTATAATTAGGAAAAATACAAATTACCTTCAAATCTGTCATTGTTTCAATACACAATACAAACACTTTCGCCCTTTACGGTAGAGACTTACCCTTAGGTGGAGGGAAATCCTAAACCAACCACTGAAACTGGGAATTTAAAACAGGACGCTCTTCTGTGCTTCGTGTGAGCATAAGAGTGTCACCCTGGCACCTCACGAAATCTCGAATAGCCTAAGTTTGACAGCCGACGGCCTGGACAATCAGAGTGAATGTGTGAGAACTAAGCACTGTGACTTGACCAGGTAAGGATTCTTGGGGTGGTACACTCTGCTTATTTATCATAGACATTGCCCGACAACCCAGCACTGGGAAGACGGGGAAATAACAAATACATTTCATATTTCAGGCTAAACAAGGGATATGGTTCATATCTGCACATGCAGATGCAGAGTTCCACAGGTGCTGTACACCAAAAAAGGGAAAGATGAAGAACGATGAGGCCAGTCACTCAATCATTCATCTCACACTAATCCCAGGTGACATTTACCCTAAACTGCTACTTGTCCCACAAGGGAGCCGAGGTACAGTATCTTAAACCATATATTGTGCAGCCACTAACCTATGAAGAGGGTATCCACGTCCCTGTGGGTTACATCTTACAGGTAGTGGGATCATAGTACACGAACTACGTTCCAGGGAGGTAGTTTAACTGCCGGCTAAGGGCAGGTAAGCTCGAAATTCCGTATGAGAAGAGACTTCCATCATGGAGGAAGTGTTGACTTCGTTTAGTCTAAAGGCAAGGATCAAGGTCGAGCCGTAACTTTTTACTGCTGAGACTGAGCAGAGTTTTTCTCCCGAAGGTACAATAAGAACTCCATTATCACGGGGATAGTGACATCGAGAGGAGCAATGCCCCTTCCACGACACCAACTACAAAAGACGGCCTTTCCAGTTTCGCCAAAGTTACTGTATACTCTTATTAAAGGTCGAAGTTTTGTATTATGCCTAGGAACAAAATTTAATGTGGTATACTGTAAAGTGAATGGATAAAGAGACTTTTATTTCAAAGAGTGAAATGGATTAAACAATGATGATGATAAGTTACTCAGAATAGAACAGTAGATATAAAAATATCAGGAACAGGACCTGCAGAAAGACAGGAAAACTGTTGGAAAAAACAGAATATTTGAAGAAAAAAAACCACAGAAAAAAGATATTAAAAAAAAAATAAAATAGTATAGAACAGAAGAGTAGAGTAACTCATCTCACATCTAACAACATGAAGGGAAGTGCGGAGGTAAAAATATCCCTGATGATAAAATAATGAACATGATCATCTAGAGTCAATAGTCGTCCTTCCTAAATGCATACTTCTTAAAAATAATACAATAAAAATGGTGACATTCAATGTCCAACAACCAAATTCACTATTGTACTGAAATAAAGCACTATGAATACTTACATAAGATTTCAACAATGAGATATCTGCCTCATCCAAAACTGGAAATAAAGAAAATATAAATTACAGCTGGAAATAATGAAAGGATAAATAACAGCAGCAACTTTTCATAATTTATATAATCATAAGAAAATATTGTAAAATAATTATCAAAATCATATGAAAAACTACTGGTATAATTAAGACAATATTATGATATTTCAGAAAACCATTAACATAAATCCCCCTATACTGTATAATAAAGAAAAGTGTTTAACTATACTGTACATATAAATATATAAACATATTTCTTTCCAGTCATGCTTAGGGGGGAAGAGGGAGTAGTCACAGCTTGGTGAGAGGGGGCACCCCGAGATTTACACTAGGAAACCACTCTCTCTCTCTCTCTCTCTCTCTCTCTCTCTCTCTCTCTCTCTCTCTCTCTCTCTCTCTCTCTCTCTCTCTCAAAAATTTCCAAACTAGCAGGTTGTAGTTTGTTGGGACAAAGAAAAATAAGAATACAGTAATCTCAAGAAGTATTGCAGGAGGCTTAGGACCTCTGGTAGGCTCCTAGGTTTGGTTAGGTGGGGAAGCTTAGGTTAGGTGATGTCCTTGAGTCTGTTTTCAGTCATGTCTCAATGAACTACAAAGGCTCTGCTGCAACTAGGAAAGGGAGAGGGGGGTAAATATATGATACTTTAATTTCTGGCCCAATACAGTACATGAACCATATATTTTTCTTATTCACTATCTTGTGTTTTATGCATTTCTGACCATGATCACTGGGGCAAACCACCAGTTAATGAGTTTTTGGACACCACCCCCCCCAAGATAAAAACAATTATGGGATACACCAGTGGGAAACCAGGCTTTTTTGGGTGGCGACATGAAAACATAAAAGGGTGATTTGCAGTTATAATAATGGTCAGAAATGCTAAATAAACATAACATAACCAGTTGGGAAATATATATTTTCATGTAAGTCGATGAAAATTAGAGTATCCCAATTCTCTATGATTCTTGCTCCGCTGTGACTCGCTTCGCTCATAAATAAACATAACCTCACTGCTCCTATGTTCTGGCAAGTGGTACATGGATGTGCTGTGCAGACCACCCCTGTGGATCACAATTTCAGGGATATTTTTTACTTTCACAAGAGCACAATACCTATACTGTATACTGAAAGGAGAGTATTTTCATCATAATCAATTGCTCATATAGATTAATTACACTTAATTTCAAAATAGATTGGACTTCCCTCTTGAAGACGTCTTTTTTCGATGGTAGTGTAGTTGAAACTGAAGGGGAGGGTGGAAAAAAATGGCTGTTGTAAAACAACATCCGGGAACTTGTGCATAAATATTTGTAAGCTCGTTATACAATAAAAAAAGCTAGGTAATACTTAAGTCATTGTAAATACACAGAAAGAACGCTAAACCAATCGGAACCAACACATATGCAATAACTCGCCATCAGTCTCTCAAGTCTAAAAAATGCCCTTGGGGTGAAAAATATACTTCACATTTTAATCTAAAGATAAGTAAGTTCTTATGTCCCAGCCCCCATTAAACACATGGAAAATAATGCTAAACTAGCCAGCATTCATCCATTTCTTATAGCGAATTACAGTTTTGCTAGTAATTAAAGTATCGTATATTAACTAGAAAGGGTTAAACCTGCACATGTGCATGCATATCCCTCTAAATTTTAAGAGTCTTTTCAGATGGCTAGAGTACACTAGAAGATGATAATATGGTGTCTTTGAAATACATATGTACTGTAAACTTCTTGGTGAAATGAATTCTAGGGTAAATGACAAACAAAGAAATGATTTGAATACAGAGAAAAGTAGCAGTAAAAACTGAGGGTGTACGTATGATAGTGGCCACCTGTATGTATGATGACCCTGAATAAGAATACCGCAGTGTAAGGGGGGGGTCACAGGGGGGGCGTTAGCATTCCCCATTAGGTAGTTGCGTAAGAACATGGCTTGTAGGTTAGTTTAGGGAGATTAGTTTAATCTAGTTGATGTCCATATTTCATGCTCGTTGGAGAAACTGACAGCTAATATACAAGGGTTCCAAAACCAAAATTGATATTTTCACTAGTTTAGACATCACTGCCCTTAATAACACGCAAAATCTACCGTCTGGTTACAATGATTTGCATTATATTTCTACACGAATTTTAAATCACAAATTATCAAAGTACTATAATTTGTATTTTTTTATAGCTAAACACTGGGCTAGGCTAAGCCAAGTTAACTTGTACATTTCATAATAGGTCTGGGCTACATTATGTTGACAATGAGCGTTTCATGCTACATAGCCTGGCTTACCTTTAATAGGCTCATCTTCATTTTTATCTTCGTTTGTTTTGCGCATATCTGATCCAAGATGGTCCGGCATTTTGAATATTTAAGAACTTGAGACTAGAAACGAACTAAATTAATAAATACTTCAAAAGCAGGCACAGAATGACTCGAAAGTTACTGTTGTTGGTTTTTGTCTAATATTGCGGATCTTGGAGTCACTCATCGTGTTCAGGACACCGATCAAAAGTAGGTGGAGGAAAAGAAGAAAAATGATATAAAATATTTTATCGAATGCGGAGGAATAGATAAAAGAAAAGAATATATATACCAAAATTGGAAAACATTAAAAACTCAAAAAAATTGAATAAACAAGAAAACTATGGCGGTAAAGATAAAAAGCCAAATCCCTCCGCCCAACAACTGAACGTGAATCTTTAATTTACAAGATAGAACTTTATTCATTACTCTGTTTAAGATATCAAAGTCTGGAAATTTTGGTTGAATTAACACTTTATATGATGATATCATTAATAATTTCAATACTTCCAATATTTACAAGTACTTCTTTGAGTTATAATCCCTATGGTAAGAAGCACTACTATTTTTACAAGTATTAAAATAAAACTGGTGGGTGCCACAGATGAATTTTGACATACATGGACTAAGACCAGACATCGTGTATTGTCTTTGGAGTTTGGACTAAGACAGAAGACTCAAACGATAGAGAAATTATTGTTATTATGAAAAAAAATACACCAAAACAAAAGACTAGTGTAATCAATAATGAGATCGAAGGCCATAATAGAGGCAAAAATTTGAAAGCATTAAAGTTAACAAACTATCGTCTGATGATAGCAGACAAACTAAATTTAGATAGGCTTATTTCACGAGATAGATGATTTATCTAACAAGTACGGGTATATGACTTATATGTGGTAGAAGACGAGAGAACATAGCTTTTGTCTAACTACAAAAAAAAAAAAAAAAAAAAAAAAAATCTTCAAGAGAATAACACAAACAACTTCGTTGGTAGGGATTTGATATGCCCCACAAAAGAAGTAGCTCTGTATGTAGAGAGGGTAATTAATAGAATTATATGATAGGTGATGTCAAGGTAGATTACGATTGCTAATCAGAGTGACCTGTTTGGCACCAATGCTTGGCACTTGCTCTGGCAGTATGCATATTATCTTCTTGAGATGTGAAGTGCGCTTCTTGGAACCAGGATCCAACTGCATAGTAAAAATAGAAATATCGAAATTTCAAGTTCTATAGGCCTACTGTATATACATATATTTTCAAATCCTGATTGAATATGCCCATTTTTTAATTTCATTAATGTACTTCTCCCCATATAAGTAAAATCTGACATAGGAATTTACACTTTTGACAAACAGTTTAATATGCTTATCAAATTATGTAGCTATATTCAACACAGCAAAAACTGGCTGAGATGGGAGGGCACGTAGTTTGAAATGGTTTCCCCACTGGTGCCACCTCTCCACAAATAACTGGGCCACTCTCCAGCTTAAATTTGCGCTTTGACCTTAGATACAGGTAACAAAGATTATTTCTAAAATATTTTGATAATGTCATTAACACGAGTTACTCGAGTCGAAATTCTACAGATTATTCCAGTTACCTGAGTTGAGTCAATGGACACACAAGGTATTTAGAGACTATTTTAAACAGTGTTTTCCATGTTTGGATGACATAGGATTAATTTCATTTTGAACATGGGATGTAATATGCCACTTTGTCATAATTTAGAGAGCTATTTCCATTTACATATTTTTCAATGGGCATTTGTATATAAACAGTATTCGTATATATATTTTCTCCAAATGGGGATGGTATCTAGAAACCATTCATACAATGATGAACGCAGTATGTCATTATCAGAATATATTTCATAGACAGTTTCCTTAGCTGTACGATTTTCCTTATATGAAGATAAATAGGATAGCAAGACTAGTGTCAATATATTCAAATTTGGTAAACTAGTCTCCTATGTAATCATAACTTCATATTCTCAGTGGCCATAGATATATAGAGGAAAATATAGATAACCTTATACCTTCAGGATAACCTGAAATATAGCAATGAATATATGATAATGTAAATTATTTGTAGGCTTTCGGAATAAAAAAAAAAAAATTTGAATTTGTAGGCTTATCTAACACTCAAGATGTCTAAGAAAGAGACATGGTTATTCCTTTTTTAGTTTTGGATTAAATTTTACGGATGGAATCAATGAATTAATAATAGGATGAAATTCTCTAGTTAGAATTTATCTTTAGAATTCTCAGAACACCAAAAATACATAACGATGCCAAACTGTTTGAGAGGACCAAACTAGGGGGATAAATTTTCCTGGGAAAAAAAGTCCTCGGAAACACGATGCTCAGATGCAAATAACCTCAAGGACTTACTGCAGTTTTATCTCTCCATTTGGTTTATTGCATACATGCACACACACACACACACACACACACACACACACACATATATATATATATATATATATATATATATATATATATATATATATATATATATATATATATATATATATATATATATATATATACATACATATATATATATATATATATATATATATATATATATATATATATATATATATGTGTGTGTGTGTGTGTGTGTGTGTGTGTGTGTGTGTGTGTGTGGTTGGGTGGGTGTATGTTACGTATATCTTTGACAAGAGGGAGTCCTAGGACCACCCTGTATACATACCTAAGACTTTTTTTTTAATGAAAATTTCTGGTAAAGCTAAACTTACGGTACATTTTTTAAACTTTTGATACACAAACACATAAGTTCATTAATATCGGTATTTGGTAAAAGTATCTCCTAAGAATCTAACGTCTCTGCAAAGAAATACAAAAAAAAAAATTATTATCGGATAGTTCGGTAAAATAAATAAGGATGTAACATGAATTCTGGCTATAGTCTGTAGTTTGGGATGTCAAGATTTCAATGTGATAGTGTGGAATAATTAATCTAGTTAGTTTGTTTCTTGTTTGAATAAATTGATAATCCTAGTGATTGTCTAGTTCAACCACGGAATATTTTCTATTACTGAAGGGACTTTTAAATTATCAGTAGAGTAATATTTTCTAATGAATCTTAGTTTTATGTAATCTCACTTATTGTTCTTTTGGATGACGGAGTGCTGAGTTGATGATAATCCTTCATGGAGTTTTTAAGTCTTCTTCTCATTTTGCATTTTTTTGGATTTCTTATTAATGTTGATTAAATTTTATTATTATTATTATTATTATTATTATTATTATTATTATTATTATTATTAGTATTATTATTATTATTATTATTATTAAACATATTATTATTATTATTATTATTATTATTATTATCACTACCTAATCCACAACCAGAGCTAGAAAAGAAGGATGGTATAAGCCCGATAAGGGTTCCTACGCCGATACTAGCCCAGTGAGGAAAGGCAATAAGAAAACAGATAGAATAGTGCGCATAATTGTACTCAAGCAATTAACTAATCTATCTGTAAAATTCTCAAAGGTCTACATCCAATGTGGTATTATTTTACTGTATCACAGGGCAATGTAACCTAGGAAAAAAAACTATTTATTTCTAAAGAAAACATTCCGCTCTCTTCGAAAATAACACTCGTTCCCGTTGCAAATGAATAGTTTCAGATATATATATATATATATATATATATATATATATATATATATATATATATATATATATATATATATATATATATATATATATATATATCCTACGATAATGGGGGACCCCCAGTGGAAACTCGGGGTTTTGGGTGGGGAAAACATACTGGGGAAACGATATATAATGGTAAAACAAGCCTTTTCTTCTCTATACATTACCTTCTTGGATGTATAATAAACACATCTTATCTATCATTTAAAAAATGATTTATTGTGTGCTACGCTATCCTGACTTCTTTATCTTATAAGGAAATCAACGTGGAAAATAAAACTAGTTTTGTTATATTTCAACACAACCTGACACCTTCATTTGACAACTATACTGATAATTAACTTTTTTGTTATTTTTCGTTATCTTTTAGAAAGTTTATTCTAGTTTAGAATTCATACTAGGGATTACATAATCTAGTTGGTGCAAACACTGTGGCAAACGTTTTTCCCTAACTGTTAACGTATCAGAAATTGTAAAATTTTAACCATACTCCCTGGCCAGAAACATCGACCCCACATAGAGGTGGGAAAAGATGCAGACAAAGAAGTAGGGTTAGAATTTTACAATTTCTGATACGTTAACAGTTTAGGAAAAATGTTTGCCACAGTGTTTGCACATACTAGATTATGCAATCCCTAAGAGTATGCATTTTAAAATGGAAATGGAATAATGCTTCCGCAAGGTAACGAAAAATAATGAAAAAGTTCATTACCAGTATAGTAGTCAAATGAAGGTGTCGGGTTGTGTTGAAATATAACAAAACTAGTTCTATTTTCCACGTTGATTTCCTGATGTGATAAAGAAGTCAAGATAGCGTAGCCCACCAAAAAAAAATGTTGGAAAATGCTTATCATTTTGGTAGTGTCTGGAAGTATTTGTTGCGAACTTTAACTTGAAAATTATAAAAGTAAAAAGAATAGATTAGTGTGGACGATTTTTTATATGATAATTAAAGCGTATTATGTTTCCCGAGATTCCCGTAGTTTCAAGTTGTTTTAGTGTATATCATCAAGGCTACTTATAAAGTTGGTTTTCCTTCGTGGAAAACATCGGAAAAACTGGACTCTCTCTCTCTCTCTCTCTCTCTCTCTCTCTCTCTCTCTCTCTCTCTCTCTCTCTCTCTCTCTCTCTCTCTCTCTCCTCTCTCTCTCTCTCTCTCTCTAATAGTCATTACTAAGTGGGAACAAAATCCACATGCCG
>NC_090728.1:176950368-176955368 GCF_036898095.1 Palaemon carinicauda
AGGGAATCAATTTGAAACCTACTTCAGTTTTCTGGGCATTGAACTTACGGGTTTTTCCGCCGCGCCAGAGGTTGCCCTTCCTACTGAAATAGCTTTCAGCCAACTTCCCTCACTACAGCTAGCCTATTATGGGTCAGTCATGACTTGTATTTGAGTTGTATTACTTAGAGAAGCAATTTGAAACCTACTTCAGTTTTCTGGGCATTGAACTTACGGGTTTTTCCGCCGCGCCAGAGGTTGCCCTTCCTACTGAAATAGCTTTCGGCCAACTTCCCTCATTACAGCTAGCTTATTAGGGGTCAGTCATGACTTGTATTTGAGTTGGATTACTTAGAGAAGCAATTTGAAACCTACTTCAGTTTTCTGGGCATTGAACTTACGGGTTTTTCCGCCGCGCCAGAGGTTGCCCTTCCTACTGAAATAGCTTTCAGCCAACTTCCCTCACTACAGCTAGCCTATTAGGGGTCAGTCATGACTTGTATTTGAGTTGGATTACTTAGAGAAGCAATTTGAAACCTACTTCAGTTTTCTGGGCATTGAACTTACAGGTTTTTCCGCCGCGCCAGAGGTTGCCCTTCCTACTGAAATAGCTTTCGGCCAACTCCCCTCTCTACAGCTAGCCTATTATGGGTCAGTCATGACTTATATTGGAGTCGGAAGAATAAGAGAAGCAATTTGAAACCTACTTCAGTTTTCTGGGCATTGAACTTATGGGTTTTTCCGCCGCGCCAGAGGTTGCCCTTCCTTCTGAAATAACTTTCGGCCAACTTCCCTCACTCCAGCTAGCCTATTAGTAGTCAGTCGTGACTGATGACATTTGAAATTCAGTGGTGAAGCCAAGGGCCATTGTTTTGCCAGGCGGTGAAGCCAAGCGTCATAATTAGGCCGAGCGATGAAGCCAAGCAGGCCAGGC
Organism: Palaemon carinicauda; assembly: GCF_036898095.1. Lineage (NCBI taxonomy): Eukaryota > Metazoa > Arthropoda > Malacostraca > Decapoda > Palaemonidae > Palaemon > Palaemon carinicauda. The sequence goes on from NC_090728.1 coordinate 176,951,282, forward strand.
TGTGAAGCTAAGCACCATTGTTGTGCCGGCCGGTAAAGCCAAGCGCCATGGTAAGCCGGGCGGTGAAGCCAAGCGCCATTGTAAGCCGGGCGGTGAAGCCAAGCATGCAAGGCGGTGAAGCAAAGCGCCATTGTTGGGCCTGGCGATGAAGCCAAGCGGGCCGGGCGATGAAGCCAAGCACCATTGTTTTGCTGGGCGGTAAAGCCAAGCGGGCCACGTGGTGAAGCCAAGCGCCATTGTAAGCCGGGCTATGAAGCCAAGCACCATTGTAAGCTGGGCACTGAAGCCAAGCGGGCCAGGCGGTGAAGCCAAGCGCCATTGTTGGGACGGGCGGTGAAGCCAAGCGGGCCAGGTGGTGAAGCCAAGCGCCATTGTAAGCCGGGCTATGAAGCCAAGCACCATTGTAAGCTGGGCACTGAAGCCAAGCGGGCCAGGCGGTGAAGCCAAGCGCCATTGTTGGGCCGGGCGGTGAAGCCAAGCAGGCCAGGTGGTGAAGCCAAGTGCCATTTTGCCCAGGCGGTGAAGCCAAGCGGAGCAGGTGGTGAAGCCAAACGCCATTGTTTTGCTGGGCGGTAAAGCCAAGCGGGCCAGGTGGTGAAGCCAAGCGCCATTGTAAGCCGGGCGGTGAAGCCAAGCGGGCCAGGGAGTGAAGCCAAGTGCCATTGTTTTGCCGAGCGGTGAAGCCAAGCGGGCCAGGCAGTGAAGCCAAGTGCCATTGTTTTGGCGGGCGGTGAAGCCAAGTGCCATTGTAGGCCAGGTGTTGAAGCCAAGCACCATTGTTTTGCCGGGCGGTGAAGCCAAGCGGGCCAGGCAGTGAAGCCAAGTGTCATTGTTTTGCCGGGCGGTGAAGCCAAGCGGGCCATCAGTGAAGCCAAGTGCCATTGTTTTGCCGGGCGGTGAAGCCAAGTGCCATTGTAGGCCAGGTGTTGAAGCCAAGCACCATTGTTTTGCCGGGCGGTGAAGCCAAGCGGGCCAGGCAGTGAAACCAAGCGTTATTGTAAGCCGGGCACTGAAGCCAAGCGGGCCAGGCGGTGAAGCCAAGCACCATTGTTGGGTTGGGCTGTGAAGCCAAGTGCCATTGTAAGCCAGGCGGTGAAGCCAAGCCGGCCAGGCGGTGAAGCCAAGCGCCATTGTTGGGCCGGGGGTGAAGCCAAGCGTCATGTTTGGGCCGGGCGGTTAAGCCAAGTGGTCCGTGCGGTGAAGCCAAGTGGGCCGGGCGGTTAAGCAAAGTGGTCCGTGCGGTGAAGCCAAGCGGGCCAGGCGGTGAAGCCAAGCGCCATTGTAGGCGAGGCAGTGAAGCCAAGCAGTCCAGGTGGTGAAGCCAAGCGTCATTTTCCCAACCCAAACAGGACGCGCTCATTCATCATTATACAGTTGTTCTTTCACGCTTAGCCAGTCCTTAAGCCTAAAAAAAAAAAAACCTTAAGCCTAAAAAAAAAAAAGAAAAAATCAATTTAACAATCCTAAGCAATGAAGCCAAGCACCATTGTTGTGCCGGGCAATGAAGCCAAGCGCCATTGTTGTGCCGGGCGATGAAGCCAAGCGGGCCAGGCAATGAAGCCAAGCACCATTGTTGTGCCGGGCAATGAAGCCAAGCGGGCCAGGCGGTGAAGCCAAGCGCCATTGTTGTGCCGGGCGATGAAGCCAAGCGGGCCAGGCGGTGAAGCCAAGCGCCATTGTTGGGCCGGGCATTGAAGCCAAGCAGGCCAGGCGGTGAAGCCAAGCGCCATTATTGTGCTGGGCGATGTAGCCAAGCGGGCCAGGCAATGAAGCCAAGCGCCATTGTTGTGCCGGGCGATGAAGCCAAGCGCCATTGTTGTGCCGGGCGATGAAGCCAAGCGGGCCAGGCGGTGAAGCCAAGCGCCATTGTTGTGCCGGGCGATGAAGCCAAGCGGGCCAGGCAATGAAGCCAAGCACCATTGTTGTGCCGGGCAATGAAGCCAAGTGCCATTGTTGTGCCGGGCGATGAAGCCAAGCGCCATTGTTGTGCCGGGCGATGAAGCCAAGCGGGCCAGGCAATGAAGCCAAGCGGGCCAGGCAATGAAGCCAAGCACCATTGTTGTGCTGGGCAATGAAGCCAAGCACCATTGTTGTGCCGGGCAATGAAGCCAAGCGCCATTGTTGTGCCGGGCAATGAAGCCAAGCGGGCCAGGCAATGAAGCCAAGCACCATTGTTGTGCCGGGCAATGAAGCCAAGCGGGCCAGGCGGTGAAGCCAAGCGCCATTGTTGGGCCGGGCATTGAAGCCAAGCAGGCCAGGTGGTGAAGCCAAGCGCCATTGTTGGGCCGGGCAGTGAAGCCAAGCGGGCCAGGTGGTGAAGCCAAGCGCCATTTGGCCCAGGCGGTGAAGCCAAGTGCCATTGTAGGCCGGGCGGTGAAGCCAAGCGTCATTTTACCCACTCAAACAAGACACGCTCATTCATCATTATCAGGGTTTCTTCACCTGCATAGCCAGTCCTTAAGCCTAAAAAAGAACCTTAAACCTAAAAAAAAACCTTAAGCCTTAAAAAAAAACCTTAAGCCTAAAAAAAACGTTAAGCCTAAAAAAAAACCTTAAGCCTAAAAAAAACCTTAAACCTAAGAAAAAAACCTTAAGCCTAAAAACAAACCTTAAACCTAAAAAAAAACCTTAAGCCTAAAAAAAAAAACCTTAAGCCTAAAAAAAATGAAGAATTTTGTGAGGGCATCAGTTCACCAATTGTAAGGACCAAAACTTACTCTGCTCATCCCAGTTCTTCAACCTTCATCAGCAGCCATTAGATATCGGAAAACCTTTCCAGACTGACCTGCTCCGAAGAGGCGCAGCTTCCTTCAGTAGCTGATTATCTTGGTCCAACCTGTAAGGACAAGACTGCCTACTAGAAGAAGCCTAGCTCGTTCCCTCTGCAGAGCCGGTCTTCTAGATTATTTCCCCAGAACCACCCGAAGGTTGATATCCGAAAGAATAGATCTTGATATCCGACCATTTGTACACTTGACAAACGGCTTGTACTCGTCCATCAAGGTACAGAGCATACTAGAATCAGCGGAGTTTCTTCCCTCAGTAGGCCATTGTCCTCCAGGTTATTCCAAGAAATATAATTCAAGCTGGATAGTTAAGCCTTGCATCCTCCAAGCTGGTCAGTCCTTCCAAGTATCCTCCCTCTAGCTGTCTGTCAATCAGTCAGTCCATAGATCCCGGAGGTGGGGGGGGGGATCTCCTTCCTGTGGATGTGGTATCTCGAACTTGTCCTGATTGGATTGAGCACAATTATCTGAAGGTTTAGTCCTGGCAAAACTCGGCTGAATCTCCTTTCCCTCACAAAATAAACTGAAATTAAACTTTTTTTGTTTTATTTTTTCTTTCTTTTTGGGGGGCTTTTCATTTTTAGATTTTTTTTAATTTTTTTTGTTTTTTATTTATTTTTATTTTTTTTATCCATTTGCTGATCGAAGTATTTAAATACCAGTGAGACTCCTCAGAAGCCATTCGATATGATCAGCTGCTAATTGAACCTACTTAATGGTACCACTGATGGTGATTAAATTACTATATTCGTGCTTTCGTGGCATATCTATTAAGCTGACTCCACTCTGCCGGGTGATTTCCATCAGCGTCCTTCCTTCCACTCCATATATGGCTCTGTGGAACTTTCTCGGGACATTCAAGTCGACAGCCACGTACCCGTTGAGGCCACAATCCCTTGTGGTGGTGGCTCTAACCTTTTCACCTTGGAAGGTGATGTGACTACTTTTGGGCTTCTCGGGTTCCAGGTCAAACACGATAGGTTTTCTAGTAGTTTTTGCAATCTTTTCTTCCTTTTGCTTCTCCTCCTCCTCCTTCTCCTCCTCCTCTTCGTCCCTGGAAGTTTCCTTTTCAAGCTTCTGCTCTTCTTGGCGGTTGTTGGTGTCAGGGAGAGCGCCTTTTGAGGCTAGTAGCCAGCCAAGCACCTGACCCACACCAGATGCCCCTGCAATTTCCTCCTTCTCAGCCTTACGTCCGTTGGGATCCTGGTCCTCTGCCTCGACTACTTTTTCCTCACTTTTATTGTCTCTGACATTCTTTTGGACATCTGCCTTCTGACCATCCTTAATATCCATCTCGGTCG